>NC_056717.1:4379282-4641782 GCF_018831695.1 Puntigrus tetrazona | reverse complement strand
TTATGCAACTGCTATAGTCCACATATCATGGATGCACAATTTATCAGCAGCATATCAGACACTGCCTGATATTACACTACATACCTCTGCAGTCATCTACTAGCCTCCTAATTAATTTTTAATAAACAAATAATTTCACAGCAAACCTCCTAATGAATATCCATTATCATATAGTACATTACATCGAGATGCCTAAATTGACTTGTAGCAGTTTGTATTTAGACAAAACCGTACTAAATTATCATTCTGCAAGTAGCTCACATGATGTAGTGAACAATTTTCCTCTAAACCTTCACTCACATCTCTCTCTCTCTCTCTCTCTGTCTGTCTGTCTGTCCGTCTCTCTCTCTCTGTCTGTCCGTCTCTCTCTCTCTCTGTCCGTCCGTCTCTCTCTCTCTCTCTCTCTCTCTCTCTCTCTCTGTCTGTCCGTCTCTCTCTCTGTCTGTCCATCTCTCTCTCTCTCTCTGTCCGTCTCTCTCTCTCTCTCTGTCTGTCCGTCTCTCTCTCTGTCTGTCTCTCTCTCTCTCTGTCTGTCCGTCTCTCTCTCTCTGTCCGTCCTCTCTCTCTCTCTGTCCGTCTCTCTCTCTCTGTCCGTCTCTCTCTCTCTGTCCGTCTCTCTCTCTCTCTCTCTCTCTCTCTCTCTCTGTCTGTCTGTCTCTCTCTCTGTCTGTCCATCTCTCTGTCTGTCTCTCTCTCTCTCTCTCTGTCTGTCCGTCTCTCTCTCTGTCTGTCCGCTCTCTCTCTCTCTGTCGTCTCTCTCTCTCTGTCCGTCTCTCTCTCTCTGTCCGTCTCTCTCTCTCTCTCTCTGTCCGTCTCTCTCTCTCTCTCTCTCTCTCTCTCTCTCTCTCTCTCTCTCTCTCTGTCTGTCCGTCTCTCTCTCTCTGTCCGTCTCTCTCTCTCTCTGTCCGTCTCTCTCTCTCTCTGTCCGTCTCTCTCTCTCTCTCTCTCTCTCTCTCTCTCTCTCTCTCTCTCTGTCTGTCCGTCTCTCTCTCTCTGTCCGTCTCTCTCTCTCTGTCCGTCTCTCTCTCTCTGTCCGTCTCTCTCTCTCTCTGTCTGTCTCTCTCTCTCTCTCTCTCTCTGTCTCTCTCTCTCTCTCTCTCTGTCTGTCCGTCTCTCTCTCTCTCTGTCCGTCTCTCTCTCTCTGTCCGTCTCTCTCTCTCTCTCTCTCTCTGTCTCTGTCTCTCTCTCTCTCTCTCTCTCTGTCTGTCTGTCTCTCTCTGTGTATTTTCTCTAAATTTCTTGACTTCTAAATGCTATCAGGATCCAGGAGCATGGCTGGGAATCGGGACCTCTCGACTGCATATTGCTCTGGGCTCCTTTTCTTTTTAAAATGTAGAATTTGTTCTGAGAACTTCCCCCGACCAGCTACAGCCCTGATCCTCATTACCATAGTGTACAGTGGGAACGTTTCTAGGAAAATTCACCAGACCAAACACCTCCCTGATTATCTGTCAAAATGATGCATTTTGAATTACAAATGTTTGAAACGGCGGGTAAATGGAGATTTTCTTGTTAACTCAACCTCTGTATGCCACAATATAGTAAATGAGAAAGCACAAACACTACACCTCTGGCCATGTTACTCGTTTCCTCTATTAATAACGGCTCTTGTTCAGTCAGATTACTCCAGTGTACCTTGTGTAAAGTAAATAAGCCTTTTATTAAAAATGGAAACATTACTTTCTGTGTATACGCGGTATGTTAAACAGGTCTGCCAAAGGTCACGGGCCTAATTAACGAAGTCGAGCGTGTAAATTGGTTGATTCTTCTCTCGCAATTTCAAGGCAGGAGGCCGTTCTTCTGAAGTGAAGGACTACAATGCTGCTATCTCAGCAGGGGTGGGAGGAAGTCACTCTTGTTTCATGTCCTCTGTGGGCTTCAAGCCGAGGAGCTTGACAGAGGTTTAATCATATTAAACCATTACCCCACTTCTGAGAGCCTCCATGCAGCCTGCGTCCGGCCTCCTACCGGTTATGAAATTCTTTCACCTCACAATTTTACTATATATTAATTTTTAGTGGTGTTTGAGGCATGCATCGCTATGTTATTGCTCATACTTGAAGATAGGGATTTGTGGAGGGAGAAAAAAAAAATCTGATAAATTGGTTGCTTTAAGTAGTTGTTTGAAGGGCTACAAAAATTGGCCACGAAATGTAAATATATATTAATATGGCTATAAAATAATGCTTATCTTTTTATTATGATATTATTAAATAAACTGCCCATTAGTAAAAAAAAAAAAGAAAAAAAAAAAGTTATTAATAAATTAAATCACATATATAAACATAAATTAGCCTTAAATTGCATATAAACATTAAATAAAAAAAAATAAAAAATTTACTATACTATTCCTTGAACAACATTTACAATGTAATGAATATATTGAGCAAAAGGCTCCTGCCTAAAGTAGATTTTTTTTCTTGCTAAATGAACACTGAATGGCTTGCGTAAAGGTTAATGTAACATTATATTAAGAAGTTACAATTATTGATGTCTTATGGTGGTCGAAACATGACTTGTAGTAAAGAGGAATTTCGGAAAACTGAATTAAACCAACAGAATCTGAAAGTTTCATATGAATAAACTAACAAAGCTCATCCCAGTTATTGGATGGCAGGCATGCTATTAGTGAAGTTTTCTTCAAGCGTCAGAAGAAAACAGCATACACTAAAAGATTTTTATTCACTAAAATGAAGCTTGATTAAAAACAAGAAATTGATACAGCTGACATTTTACCCATCAATCGCGCAGCCAATACATGAATATTATACATTACTGTTTCACTCAATAATTTCACCTTCAAGCCATTTCTAACTAAAATTAAATTTAAATGATTATTTTGTTGTTGCCTTAATTTTGGAGCATTGGAGCAACACTTGCATCAAGACAGTAACTTCTTCCTTTCTGCATATATATATATATATATATATATATATATATATATATATATATATATATATATATATATATATATATATATATATATATGTTTTTCTGCTGAATGTATCTCAACTCCTGCTCCTTTAAAGCATGGTGGAGAGGTATTGGTTTGCACATTACAGGCCGCAGGAGCACGGTAAAAAAAAAAACGAATGAACGTGTATCTCTTAAGGAAAAGCCTTTATGGTAGCAAGAACATAATATAAAAGCCTCAGAGCTCTGCAATGCCCTGATCCCAGCGATCCTGCAGGACACACAGTAAGGATTATAATGATGATAAAAAGAGCATTTAATGAAGAGTAATTGGAGGTTTGCTCAAAACTGCTTTCGATAATAAAAGCGGCAGATTACAGGGAAAAAAGATGACATGGCTAATATAGAAGAGAGATGAGATCTCAGTGCACAACAACAGGGAGAATGTAATTAAAGAATGAGGGAGGACTTTGTCTAATCATGCTAATTAAGAAGCATGCAAACTGGGGATCCACAATCGTCTTTAATGCCGGATCTTTTACTGCCCTTCGGGTTTGTGAATGCGGGCAGAGCATGAGGTGTGGAGATACACACATTTAACTCTGCTGGAGATATCTGGCTCTTTGTATGGCTGGAAACGCAGTATAAACTGCTTAAATGAATATTATATAACCAGTTTATCACTCTTCTTCACAATCACGCAAACAGCATAAGAACTAACGTTAAATCTCACAAGCAGTATCAATTCATTTCTTGCACGATTTGGTTGTATTTGACACTCTGCGTCTCAATCCTCAATCTAAATCTGAGAGTTAAAAAAAAAAAAATTGCAAAAAGCAATTTGAAAGAAATAAAAACGCGTTTGAGAAACGGTATTTACAGCACTTCAACACATCCCTCTGCAGACAGACGGAAGAAACCAAAATGATATTAGCTGCAGTGAATTACACGGATGTCAGACAGCGTGAGAGAGGATGAAATAGGAAGCCAGTGCGTGTTTAAATATCACAAACAACACGGGTCTGACAGTATCGCAGAGGAAGGGACGGGAAATAGCGCTGCTATAGAAACACTGAGTGCACAGACAGTGTGAAAAAACGAAGACATCATAACTGAGGTCAACAACTGTCACATGACTGACAGCTGAAGGTGACGAGACCTTCAAAACATCAGCTGTTAAATCCATCCAGCGTGTACTTCACATCTAAAACACACTCAATGATACCGGCAAATCAGCTCTTGACAGAAGACTTTTCTGTAGGCAACACATTGCTTCCATGCATTCCAACCAAATCCTTTAATTACAGCTTATCAGAAAAATCTAACAATAATATAAATATAGAATAATATTTAAAAAATCCTTGAGTAGAACATTTAATTTTCAATTTATATTTCACTCTGAACAGATAAAAGACACTGAACTGGAATCAGAACGGCAAGTCTTTGAAAATGAAATTTTTATAATATAATAAATGCCTTTCGCGTCAGCTTTTAGTTAAATCTCTCTCTCTATATATATACATACACACACACACACACACATATATATGCCACTGTACTGTTACTCTATATTTCTCAAAGCTGCTGTGTGTTAATGTTTATGGTTCAATTAAGCCGTCTGTGCCCACACACTGATCAGCGGAGAGCCCTCCAAATCAACGGGCAAACCTTCTTGACTCTCTGTATCCGCCAATGACGTAAATCGAATCATCTCAACCACACAGGACATTGAGTGGAGACTGATTGCAATTAAAGAGCTCTGGAGATGCAGAGGAGGATTTTAAAGAGAGCACAGAGGTGGATGAGGTGTGTTAAGATTCAAGTAACTATATCCTGTCCTGTCCGTTCATCCTGTCCTCAACCAGTGGCCTTTCTCTATCTCCCTATTGGTTTATTTGTGCACTGCTTCTTCAACAGAATTTAAAAAAAAAACATTTTCCACATACTGTAAACAAACAATTTAGACTAAATAGTACTTACTAATCAACATTAAATCATTCAAAAACATCCTAGTTTTCTCAATGTTTGAACCAGAAATTGAAAAGAAAACTGAACTTTCACGCACTGATATATAGATTCATTAAACACAGAATTTTAGAGTAAAATAAATAATTAAAATAATTTTACTAATTGTATTTTCCCCTTAAAAAATTCCAATATTCCATATTCTACTTTGCAAAAAAAGAACAAAAAACTCATTTCTTATTAGATCCGTCTAACATAGCAAGCGGCAAAAGAAACAAAACAGATATTCAAATTTTCATCCAAGCAACTGAAAAACAATCCTCACAGCTCAGAATCACAAATTATGTGCATATACTAAGAATAAATAATTCATAAACAGGATTTGATTATCTTCAAAAGTGCCGCTCGTCTTGGTGGGAAAAGATACTATTTCCGGAAGCTAACCTTTGGCCGGCGGGCAGAGGAATCCGTCTCAGGTGGGCTCTGTGTTCGAGATAAGCGGTTTTGCCCATTTCTATTATTCAAAGCCTGCCGCAGCCGGTGGCTCTTCTTCCATAATCACAAAGCATTTTCTCTGCCAGTAACACAGTTTCTGGAGTCGAGACTGCTGGGCCATTCAGAGAGACTACAGGAGGCATGTTTGTGACCGTTGGATGACCTTATCTTCGTTTGGCAGTAACTTCGGTATTTGCTGATCACGGCAAAGGCCAGTTCATTACTGCGTTCTAACAGACGGACAGATGTTATCTCTTCATCAGTGTGACCCTAGACGATTACCACTGGAACGATGGCGGAGACAAAGACAGACTGGAATTCTGCCACCGAAAAACATGATTATTCATGACAGTGCAGCATAACATCTGCAAAGATGAACAGCGCACAAAAAACACACACAAGAGCCAAAAACACAACACAAGCATAGTTTGTCCAAAAAAGAAACGGCTATAGAATTAAGTATTAGCCTACAGAATATTTTGATTATTATTTTTGTTCAAATTAACGTTAGTGGGATACGTCTATGTCGGGTTGCCATACCACTTTAAACGGTGAAACGATATTAGCCAGTCATCCACTGGCCAGAGCTATATGTGACTCCGCCTGTGAAACCCTGGCTAAAGTCAATCTAATTCTGAGATAAAGGAAATGACATTTTTTAAAATTTGAGTTTATTCCTGTAAACGATGTTATATAAGTGGATTCGAGACACAGTTTTCTCATTTGAATTTTTAACAATACATTAATAACTTTATTGACACCATGTTTTATTATTTCGCGAGAAAAACTACCGGAGGTTTGCTTCCTAAATATTTCAATCATCTGTGAGTTTAAGTTGGGTGCAGAAAAAACTGCTGAATCTCATATCAAATCAATTCAGAAACTTGATTTCTGCTCTCGTGAATTTATGATAGAAATCCCGTCCGTGCTGGGAAAGGCAAGAAAACGGCGACTTTAGCTGGGTTCCGATATCTGTGTGGATAATTTCGTGGAGGCACAGAAACTTTTGTTTGTTTTTTTCTTACCCAACATTCTGTCAAGGTAATCTTCTTAGTTTAAGTGACACGTTTTGAAATAATCCGGTCTTTAATAACGCTGTTGGTGAATTCATATCTGCATGAAGCGTGATGCTGTGAACGAGTCTGCGTCAATCCGTGAAAATAAAAACATGAGAATAGTCTAAATGTTTTACAAATACATATAAATATAATTGGTCTATTGGTATACTTGAAGCTTCCAGGCAGGTGTGTTGAGGCAAGTTGAAGCAGAGCTAAACTCTGCAGGACACTGGCCTCTCCAGGATCAAGTCTGATAACCCCTGCTTTAAATCTGGAAAGTTGGACTGCATCCATTCAAACGGTCATCTTCTGAATTGCACTATTTCCTCCTAACTCTGCAGTATCTCAATACTCAATCATTCATAAAGAAAAGTGCTATTCATTGAATGTGAAAAATATGCTAGTTTCACTTTAAATGAAAACGTAATTTCTCCATCATGAAGCAACCACCGCACAGTATTTCGAGTGTTTCCATGGCATCAAATTCTGTGACAGCAACTGTTTCCAGCCAACTTTAACCTCCGAATGGGAGGGTGGAGCCACTCAAGGTATATTTACTACTGCAAAAAATGAACAATAGAGACAACGTGAACTTGGTACACTGTGGACTGACAAACTTTTTGGCCAATGAGGAAAAAAAAAAAGTGCACTCTCCTAGCAGAAACTCTTTGCTTAAAGTGGTTAAAGAAGAGGGAATTATATTTATGAGGTGCTGCTGAACAGCTGATATAATTATGGCTAAGGCAGGACTAAATTGTTTTGAGTGGGAGGATGTTACACACAAACGCTGTCACCCCTGTTAGACAATATATGCATAACAGAGAAAAGAGCTTTGCTAATGGTAAAAATGAACATACATATTACACATTTGCACATCAGGATGTGCTGATAAACTGATTTAAATGATTTGCATTTTATCTTTATGCACATTAGTCATCGTTTAAAATCAAAACCAATTACATGATGCAAAAGACAGCCTGAGGAAGATGGAAAGGTTTATGGCAGCTGTATGGCTGTCTATTTAATGGGTTAATTCAATCTGACTGATTGCACAAAAAAAATCTAATCTAATCAAATCTAAAACAATAATAGTGATTTTTACAAATACCGGTGTGCCTCCAGGCTCGGTTTTAGGCCCTATTCTGTTTATTACTTAACTTTTAGATCACATTTTTCATTAATTTGGTGTACATTTCCATCATTTTGCTGACAACACCCAACTCTAAAGCATTTGCTTGCAAAGCACAACATTATGCCACAAAACTGGCAAACTATGCCAAAAGTCCAAGTTCTTTCAAAAAGAAATTATTTTTTGTACCTGTAAAATCTAGTCGAATTTCCATTTAAATAAAATACCCCAAATATCTTCCCTTGTAATGACATGCAATAAGCCTTTCTAAACCTGTTTTTTAATATTTTAATAGAATTAAGAAGAAAATATATTCTATAATGTAATAAAGGCACTAATGCCGATTAGCAGTGGCTTACAAATATTTTATCATTTTGAAAGCACCCAAGATGCCTTGAACACAAGTAAACCATATATTGTCAGAGACAATAGAGTTTATTGTGCTTGCTTTTCCTTACACAAGTTTTTTTGTTGTTTGTTGCAAAAAATACTCTGATGTTCCAAGCTAGCAGAACTGAACCGAACACCATGGTTTAAAAACCCAGATAAGTATCGAACCGTGTACAAACTGTATTGTTGCATCCCTATTTCAGATGTTGAGAAAATGACAGCTTCAGAGTAAAACATGGGTTTGTCCTCAAGAATGAAATAAGTGCAAAAACCTTTACCATTCTCTGATTTTCCCAACTTGAAAAAAAAAAAAAAAAAAAAAAAAGCGAGGAAATGATAAAAAAAAAAAGAAGAACATGAAGAGAATAACAGGTGAGAAAACCAGGTTGCTCTGAGAAGCTGTTATCACTAGATGCAGGTCCTTCTGGAGCCAAACAGACAATTTGAGATACTCAAATAACTTCTTTTTCTCTTCCACTCATCTCATTGTTCACTGTTCTGAACTCCTAACAATTACGCTTCTGCATTTATTCGGCTGGCACCGGCAGTGGATACAGCGCTGTGGGCTCTGAGTCACTGCTAATGACTGCTGGGAAGCAGAGAAACTAGATAAAGTGGGACGGGTCTAATTTTCTGGTGGAAAATGGGCGCAGTATGAGCCACATCATAAAAGACTAGCGAGCTTTCCTGTCTGCTCAGCTGCTCCAGACAAGAGCGGCCCAGCCCAGAAAGCAACTTCCAGCATGTGCTGATCTGACAACATCCTGCCGACTACGCCAGTGTCGGACAGAAGTCTGGGTAGCGGGTGGGACATTTATGCTTGGACAGGAAGATGTAAGAGGACGTGACCCCACCTTCTGCTAGATCTCTAATTCCAGACGTTGCCATGGCAACTGGTAATGTTATTTTCCAAAGACAGTGGCAGTTTCGGGAGTACAAGGACCTGCTGGAAATCAGGCACAGCGGCGTGTCACTAATCAACACTTACGCCACTGCAGCAAGAGGTTTAAGGCTCAATCGGCGAGCTCTATTTTATCGGTAGAGCACTTCATGAGCATTACACGCTACATAGATGCCAAAATGAAATGTATTATTTTTTCAAGTTTCGACAATTCAAGAAAAAAAAAATCTAATTTTTCTTTACTGGCACTGGGGGTTTAATACCTTGGCGCATTCCCCGCTACACAGACTTCTTCTTTGGTCGATGTTTGGGATGCTTCCTCAACAACAGCGGCCAGTGGCGAGACGTGAACTGATGCTGGGGCCTTCTGCTTGCTCGGGTGGGGCTTCTCTTCCTCGTCCTCCTCCTCTACCTCCATCCTCTCCTCTTTCCCTTTCCCCTCGCTTTCATTGTCACTCTCTTCCCCAAGGATGTCATCCACCTGCCCAAAAGAGTTCCACATTCAATTAAAGGATCTGTCAAGGTTTGTTTGCACATGTCAAATAGTTGTATAGTCATTATTCATACTATGTCCCCCCCCCATCCCGGAGTTCAAATGACTGCCAAAAAGTCATAATTAAGCTCGACATTTTCCATACTTGTTTCAACTGTGAAATAAACAGCCTTTAAGGCTTCTATGTTAAAAAGTCTCTTTGCATGTAAAATGCAACACTACCACCCACCAACACACAGAAGCAATAGTTTTGCTCGGGGTCCATTCTTTAATGAAAGTCTCTTTGTAAAAGCACTACAACATTTTGAGAAAAAAGGAAGACACTCTTTCATATTTGGGACTGTTTGCAAGGAATTACATAAATCCTAATTTGTGGTTTCCAATATTTAACCCTTGTTTAGTCAATTTTGACTGATGGTTTTGATGAGTGGCTCAAAACGTAGTGATTTTTATGAAAATTATAAAAAAAAAAAAAAAAATTGTATGAGCCCAATGAGTCCAAAATTACCTGCTGTGTGTGTGCGCTTTAGATGGGTTAAATTCAGAGCACAAATTGTGGGTCACCATACCTGGCCACAAGTCACTTCACCTAAAAACTTCCAAAATGCAGAAGAATTACACCCACTTATTTAGAGAATGTGTGAAATGAATGACTGCATAAATTACTTTAAAACGATTTTTTTAAAAAAAGAAAAGTTAAGCTTCTGCAATTAATTTTTTTTTTTTACCAGATGGCAGAAATCCTGTCCAAATACACAATAGATCTTCATATTTTATATTTGTTTCAGCTTTGTAGAATTTTACTTCTTATTTTGCAATACAAATAATGGTCGAAATTGAGAAAGTAAGACCTAAGTAAGATCTGCACTAAATAATAGGGTTATTAAACAAAATCAAGATAAGACGTTTTGGAACAGTCTAGGAGAGCTTGTCTAAAACATCTACAATTAGTTTGACATCATGAGATGAAGAACACATCTTACTAAAATTAGAAAGTTGCAGAATTTTGGAGCTAGTTATTTCAACAGTTCGGTTCTTCAGTTATGAGTTGCGATGTGTGTTTATAGTGCACTGAACACTTCCAAAAAAAAAATTCAATTTGTCACGCTATGACCCCTTTAACGTGTGTGAATGTTAGCACTCAAGTGTTTAGCCCCGGTCTGGGCTTTTCACTGATACATGTTAGTGCTTTCATAAAGGCAGGCTGGGGGCTCAGATCACCCCAATTATTCTTAGCAAGAGCCGTTAGACAGGCACTGGCAAAAATGATCAGCAACTTCACATACGACTGATCACTGGTCCAGTGTAATTGCTCTCTCCTCCTCTTAGGAATAGCAATCACACACACCATTTTTCCCCTTCTGCTTATTATTACAGTGAATGGAGCCTCTGAAACAGCCTGCAGAAAATATGCCAAAGCCATGTACACAGGTTATAAATGAGCTCAAGGAAAGGTGCTTAAAAAAATAGCCCCGCAGAACTTTTTCTAGTTTAATCTGACAGATAAGCGTAATGAGGGGGAAACATTTAATTAAAAGTAGACTGTTTGTGAGGGGTGTTATCTAGAAGCATCTTAGTAGATGGAACAATCCCCAGGCACCCCTGGGATGCAATTATGAACGGCACCATAGCGAATCTAAGACATGAATTAAAATCATACTTTAAGGTAAGTTCTAACACAGAAGGAGCCATTAACTTCGCCTTTAGTATCAGACAAAGGTCAAGAGCAACATTATTGCAGCGTCCACTAATACTTCAAGAATAAATGCTGATTACTTATAACATTTAAATTTGCAGATATAGTTAATTAATATTTAGGTCAAACTAGAGAACTGTATGTCCAATGTCTGGTATAAATCTGCAAAATAGTAATAGCCGCCCATTTTTATTTGTGTGACAAGCTATTTAATGAGAAAATGATGTAGAAAAATTTGATTATATCAATTGAATCATTCGAAGCAATCTTCAACTGAAATGACTATTTAATGTCCTAGCAGATCAAATATTTTGATTTAACTTGATCATTCAGAGGTCAAATGACGTCTTTATACACCGCCCCTGTTGTGCTCGAATGCCTTGTTGGTGTAGTAGTTGCAATATATTGGAATAAAAACGTTAATAATGGTGATATTTAAAAAATGAAATGCTGTCATGTTAATGCTATACATACAATAATATAACAACGTAGTTGGTGTTTCCCCTAGATGCTGGTTGCTCCACATTATAATAAAAAAAATGTATAGACTTAAAACAAAAACAATAGCAACGATGTAATGGGTAGTTACTAGTGCGGCACATTACGTTATAAACAGCTAATACAGTAAACAAGTCAATCAGAGTCCATGCACTAAAAACAAGAATAGCATTCAAGCTAATCAGAATCCATTGACCAAATGGGACAATATAATACATCAGCACCACTAAAGTGACCTAGTGCTGCTGTAATGCACAAACATAATTAGATGAGCGAGGTAACTGATAAGTGCAAACAGATGGAACAAAGAGAAAGACAATTTCCCAAAAGCCCTGTCAAACAGATGCACAAACATCAGCTTTACTGGCTCGAAATGTGGTATAAATGCACTGCGGTTCCCTCTAAATGGTATTAAGGCAACAGGTTTCTCATTACTGGGGTCTAATGTGACTGAAGCTGTGCAAACTCAAACTGACTTAATCAATGATCGAGTAAATTCTTATTTTTGTTTTCTTTGTGCAAAAGAAGTATTCCTGTAGCGTCGCAAAACTGAAGTTGAGCTACTGATGTCACATGGATTGTATTACTAGGTTTCTGGAGCTGGACCATTTCAGTTGTGTTGCTGTCTATGGAGGGTCAGAGAGCTCTCAGCTTTTACCAAAAATATCTTAATTTGTGTTACGAAGTTATTACGTGATTGGAATGATATGAGGGAGAGCAATTAATGACCGAATTTTCACCTGGGGGTCCACTAACCCTTTAAAAAAAAAAAAACACAAATTACATGGAAGATTTGGATTCATTGCATGGAGCAAAGCCAACCCAAATGAACCCTGGAAAGCAAACACTGGCTCCAGGGCTGACAGCCCACCATTACCATCGGATACTTAAGAGAGACACCCACATATTTGGGAAGGTTTTATTAAAACGTTTCATCACTGTATAGTTACACAAAGATGCATGACTCTATAAGGTCATAACCTTTGATAAAACAAATAATCTTCCACTTTTACTCATGACTTTACAAAAAGTTGTTTGAAAAACGTTTTCAGAGTGGTAGCAGCTTAACATCTGGTTTATCAGCTTAACAACAGACATTTTATTAGTCAAAATGACTTAAAGTCATTATGTGTCCTTGCTAGGGAGTCTTATATGTTGGCATACACAAAACCAAAGCCATTTACTTTGTATGGGCCACGAAAAACAAACTGGCAGCGTCATTCCCAAGTTAATAAAAGCAGAGACTCCCGCAAGCCCCCAATTCACTGACAGGCAGAGAGATATTGGGAAAGTGATGGCGACTCGCTGCTCGCCAGGGGAGGATTTTTAATACTTCAAAATTTACTTTCAGACACTGGATTTTTGACAAGAGTGCAATTGAACATGGACCTGTCAAGTTAAAAGCAGCACTTATATTACATGTCTTCCCGACTTTGAGTTTAGTCTTTGATAAAATTCCTCAAAATGAAAGAACAGCAGATGCCCTGATGATCTTGGTATAGAATAGCAATTTCTAGTGGAATTAAAGTTCTACACACTATAAGGTGACAGACTTGACTACTACATTTGGACAAAAATACAAACTACATTTTTAATGACACTATATGTCAGTTCATAGGGTAAAATAGATCAAGCTCTTCACTGTGATGCTTAATGAGGCTTAAGTAAAAAAAAAAAAAAAAAAAGTTGCTAGAAGAAATGCCAAAACCCCCCCAAAAAACACAACTTTAAAATTGCATTACAAATCACTTTATAATTGAAAAAGTCAATGTTTGTAAGCATACACTTCCCAGAAGGACTTGATGTTGGCATCTTTTAGTGTGTAAATGTGAAGTCCAGGGACCAGAACGTTCTCAGGCACACTGTGGGTTTGCCTCTCTCGTTTTCAGCTCAGTGAGGAGTCAAGCACTGATATATTAAAAAAAGTAATTCAATTACATGTCTCATCACTCTTGCTGGGTAAATGCATTACATGCTGTCTGTGGCTTTTTGAAGTTTAAGGCGACTGCTTTAGAAGGCCACCATCAGCACTATAGCTCCATGCAGACAAATAGCTGGAGAAAAATGGACAACATTGATTATTTCTGTTGTGCTTTCAACTGACGTCATACTCAAAGGCCCTGTTGGATGTGGCCATGGCAAAGCACTGTCATAATGTATAAAAAACCTAGTAATAAATGCATAAGCAGCATGTTGAGCAGCATGTAATTAATGCATATGCAACATGCTGTAATGGCTGTAACCTAACAGTTTGTTTCTTAATGTGAAATAGTAGGGAAGTAGTATGACTTTGGGTAGGAAGAGAGTTGCTTCCCCAAGTTAGTGAGTGAGTAAGTGAATGGATGAATAAATTTATTCTCCTTGTGCTCACCAAACAGCAGATACAGGTGGACAGGACAGAAAGTGATAGAGCAAAGTCAATGAATGGGATTATTAAGGCCATGACTGACAAGGGCCAGAGGATGGAATTTGGTCAGGACACTGGGGTTATATCTCTACTCTTTATAAAAAAGAGCTTTGAGATTTTAGGTGACCACAGAAAGTCAGGACCTCAGTTTAATGACTCATCCAAACATGGTGCTTTTTTTCTAGCATAGTGTCCCATCACTATACTAGGGCATTGGGACCCCACAGACTGCAAGGTGAGCTTCCTTTGGTGGCCCCACTAACACCTTTTACAACCTCAAACTAGTTTTCCCAGGAAGTCTCTCATCCAGGACTTGGTTAAACCCTGCTTAGCTTAAGTGGGCAACCAGTCTTGGACTACAGAGTGATATGGCTGTAACAGGAGGAGTTCCAGTATTTTAGGCTTTTGCTCAGTATTGAGGGCAGGTGAGAGTACAACATTGACAGGTGGATCAGAATGGTGACAACAGAAAGTCGTTGCACCAGATCATGGTAGTGAAGTGTGGTGGAGCAGAGATTGAGGGCATTCGAAGTAGCCTCACATATGTTCATGTTGTGACCAAAACAATTACATTTTTGGTATAATTGTCTGAAAGAGTTTTCTCCACAAGATGTCTGAGCCAAGACCGAGGGTGCAAAGTTATGGCATCTAGGAGGGACTGGAACAACTGCTCTGTGTCAAAAGGACTCAGTTGAGGTTTGTATAGAAGAGACCCCAGAGCAGACTAAATGAACTACATGTCTCTTCTGGCCTGGAGGAATTGAGACACAACGACAAAGCAACACAATACCATTTATTTTAATGGAGAGCTGGATTTTTCCAGACAAGAGCAACAATATCAGTGTCTATTAGCGACTGGATGGGGCATGTCCAGCGATAGGACAAAGTTAAGAATCCCTCAACTATATGCAAATGAAGATTGACTTTCAGGCGAAACAGCCAATGGGAAAGAAGATGGTAGAGCTCGTGTGATCATTCTCCTCTCAGCCGTGGATAAACATACACATCAAAATTAGGCTCAGTTTCTAAATTTTTTTTTTTTGTATGTACAAATTGAATTTATATTTATATTACATCCAGTCTCATGCCTCCAAAATGTTTGTATTTAAGGGAAAAAATTTCACTGTCAAGACAATGAAGTTGCCATAAGGGTTAAAGCAGCTTTGGCCTGCTGGCACCACAACCCAGTCACAGAGAAGCATCAGGTAAATGAATGAGCGCTGGGGCTGTGGTGTTTGTGAAGGAAATCAGTACTGGGTCAGTTTTCTCTTCCTTTCACCGAAAATCGACTCTTGTAATCATAAATATGCAACACACCATGAGCATGAACACCCTACACCCTTCATCTCTTCAAAGCTCCTAATTCCTTTAAAGGGATTAGGGCAAAGGGGTGAGTCATTTCAATTGGAACGCAGTTTGAGTGTAAAATATTGGGAAAGAGCGTCAACACCTCTAAATATGAGGCCATGATTCTCACTGCAAAAGGTGGACTACCCACTTTGGATGAACTTTGGATGAGGGTTGGGGCATGACACCGATAGGTAGATAAGTATAGTGATAGTAATGAACCATCTTTATTGGGCACATGAGGACTGTCCTTTTATTCTGTAATTGGGAAGGTGTGTTTTGTGGGACTAAAAGATAACGACGAGACGAGTAGTGTTTAATTAGCCAAGAAAAAATATGTAAATTTGTTACCGTTCAAATGAATAATTAACAAGTTAATTTTCCCATACCATTTTGCATAATATGTTTAGCAAAAAAAGGTGCTTAAAACATATACATTCTTAAAAAAAAAAAAAAAAAGCACTACACTCTTTGTGGATCCGTTGTTTAAGTGCCATGAAAGCTCGTCTAATATGGCAAAGTGCGAGGCCACTTCGTAAGCACGTTTTTATAAGTCAACATTAAAATTCTTCCTGTCCGGTTAAGTTTGACTCTGAATAAGGTCTGGATAAGAGTCACAAGGGAGTCTGGTATGGAAGCACAACTTATCCAAAATATCCAAAACTAGAGGTGAAGACCTGCGCATGACTACCCTTATTCTCGTATGCACATATCTTGCAGAAAACAAATTAGAGAAGTTTTTTTTTGCCCAGCGCACGAGGGCATAAAGGCTTAAAATAAATGCGGTGCAAAGTATCAGGTGGGAGGCCATGCAGATTTGCCTGCCAAATCCTTGCACCCAAATAACAGTCAACCTCCACTAATTTGGAAAGGAACTTTTCATAATGTAGCAGCTGTCTGGGTGAAAACACGAAGGTCGACTGGGAGTGCGTCACAAAGAGCCGCCGGGGAGGAAAAAGCATTTGGACACGTTACATTATTCATAACCTATAAGGTAAAAGATATTGCATGAATTCAGTGATGCTATGTAAAGTTCCCCAACCCCAAATGTTAAAAGTCACCTCAAGGCTGCAGTCGAGCTGCCTTACTGTACGGCCCATCACCGCAGATGAATTATTCATTACAGCTTCAGTGAAATATACAGCACAGATTTTGTAATATCTCAGAAGGTTCCTATGACTCCACACAGCGGTTTCTCACTGTAAAAGATGAACGCCCGAAGCTTGAAAGAAGTCTCAGGAGAGAGAAAATGATGGAGCTCCTGCTATGTAGAGACCAAGAAATGTAATACGGGGCTTATAGCCATCATTTATTTCAACATGACCAAACTAAGATAACGTCTGTCCCCTTCAAGCCAAATCCAAAAAACAATAAATCAGTATTTAAGAAAAGTACATTCAAAGATAAACTGAATTGCAAATAGTTGGTTACTGTAGGTGAATTGACTTTTCTATTTAGGTTTTTTAATCATAAAAAGCTTTTATGTTGGTATCTGATATTAAGGTAGTGTTGAAAATGGTAATGAAAGATTTCTAGATGTCATCAATACTAAAGTTAAGGCACAAAAAGTGCATCATTACTATATATATTTTTTTTTTAATTAAACAGTGTCGACAAAAACAATATCGCAAAATGTTAATGCACTAAACTTCTGAAGGCGATAATCAGAAGGTATCAGATAATCTTGCACTTAATCCATGACTCCAAGCTGGAGCTAAACCGTAAATGATGCAACTCACTAGATGTTTGCTAGTGAGTTAACTGACCCAAATGCATCTGACATTACATATGACATTATTCATATACATACAGAGCATAAACATAGTATTACATTATGTAACATGATAAATTACAACCACACAAAATTAAGCAAATACACAGGTGTCAAAAATCACTCATAATGAACATATTTATAGATTTTTTTGGCGTAACTAATTAACTATTGACTATTAAAGCATTTGTTATATTCCTAAATCTGGGTTTACATCACATTCTAAAAGTACTAGAATGCTTTCAGAAACCTTGTAATAATTGTGTATTTGATCATTCGGCATATCCAGCCGAACAGCATATTTATTGCAATACTGCCAAAAAAAGAAAGAAAAAGAAGAAAAAAAAAAAAAAGAGCAGATGTGGTTGTCTATGATTTCCTCTGTGCTTTTTGTTGACCTTGTCTCGTCGTGAGAGTTCTTTCCCATTGCAAACACACTACACTCACTGAGAGCACAAACAACCTTGGTACCCAATTCAGTGGCCTGGAATCGGAAATATATGAGGCAGCGCAGGTAAAGTCTGGAAGTGTGAAGAAATACAAGATGTTACATAAATCTTCCGGGCATAGAGTTTGTTTATCTGGTGCAATTTGCTGGAGAGACAAGACTAAGATAGTGAGCCTGGACTCACAGTCAGGGTTACAAATTCTCTATTGTTTGAACAAAGCTCTGGTTTATACTGTGAACTGAAGGGTTGGCTGCAGCACGGAAAGCGATTGAGCCAACAGCATTGGGGCGATCTGAGCTGTACGTGGCAACAGTAAACCCTCAGCAATAGAGGGAAAAAGAGCGCCAAAAGCAGCTACACTTTTTAAGTGTATGTTCAGCACTCCATGTGAAAATTTTAGGGCTCCTACATCTTACAATAATAAAAAAAGCATCCTCTTTGAAGCAACAAACTCAAGCTGTGTCTACTGTGAATGCTGTGGGATAAATGAAGAGCTTCGGTCTGGCCTACAGAGACGGCGGCCTAAAGACCTTTAGATCTTCAGCAAGTCCTGAAGCAGCTCTGTAAACATTCAAGCCATCAGGTTTTCAATTCTGGTCACGTTTCTATTAAAAGCCTAGCAGCTTTGTTCACAGCGTAACAAAAAGAACCATCAGTGTGTCTGATGCAATAGAACTTAGTGTGGTGCATCTTCACATGGCAAGCCTGTATGAATGATGCCCATATGAATGTATTACCAGGGTATATTCAGAAAAGATGTTTTGATGATCTTTAAGATCTTCACAATTAAAATGAATATGTCCATGCACATACCACACAACCATCTACAACATGATTACTTCGCAAGTAAAGTTCATGTCATAACATTGAGCCAAGTCACGGCATCAGACATCAAAATTGACCCTCCATTTTAGCTCAGGAATCATTCAAGAACAGAAGACTGAGACCAAACCCTGTCTCTTTTTTTTCCCCTTCAGCATAAGACCGCTGAAAAATTTAAAGAGCCGAGAGACAGTGAGAAAGAGTTTCCCATCATCTTTTATGTTGCTCAAAATGACAACTCGGGAGGATAATTTCATTCCCGCCTGGGTACCAGGCTTTTCAATTAGAAACAGCAAAGCTTTAGCTTCGGCTTGAGTAGAGACGACGGCATTGATGATGATCACAAAGGCTCACGGTGACCCGAGTGGCAAAGTGCTCTGCCTGACCAATGCTGTCTGAGACGTCCTGATATTATCAGTATTCTCAGTCAAAACCTAAAGGGCCATCTGTCATCTAAATGCTGCACAAGATAAGATAAATCTAAAGGAATGTACAAATACCAACCAAAAGCAAACAGTGCCAGAGTCTAGTATAGTAATGTAATGCAATGTGAAGTGTGGCCAGCACTGAAGTCCAGAGACAAAAGAACAGACACTGCTCAGACTATACTAGCTTCATTTACTGAGACACGTGTCAAAGGCCCTGTAAACTAGACTCTTCTACTTTAAAATAGGTCACTGATGACAGAATTTGTGACAATTGGGCCGCCAATGTTAACAAAATCTCACACGTGTTCTATTAATAAATAATGCAGGAAGACGGCCAACTTATTTAGGGAAACCAGTGCCCAAAAGGAACAAAATAAATAAGTAAAAAATAGGGTTTGGAGAGTGAATCTGAAATTGGTTAGAGATGTTAAAAAAATGCTGCTTATTTTCAGAAAATGCTAGTGACAGTTAATGCGTCTTTCTAAAGTAATCCGCAAGGAAAAGCGGCTAAATAATCCAATTGTCATAGCAGAAAATATACTTTGCATATATAAAAACAATGCATAAATACATTTTAATGAATGTAAGAAAAACCGATGGCGCTGTTACCAGTGGACCCTGATCAGATCGTACTTGTGAGAAAAAGTCTGCAAAGCATAGTGAAATATGTTAAAAGATGTTAAATGTTAAAATTCATCTGAAAATGAATGTTATTAATTAAGTCATCCAAACCCTTAAAGAGACAGGTCAACCAAAAATGAAAATGTGATGTTTATCTGCTATCCTTGTGACGGTAACTTGAGGTGAACGTCATATTTTTCACCTACATATTAGCTTGACTGACAAAGTAGGACAAAACAGCAAGAAAGAAAACATGTTGTTTTGGACACAGCTTGCCAAAAAAGAAAACAGAGCCACTTGTGGGTGTACAAGCCATCTTTGACAGGCCTGCCATAGAAACTATTAGCTGTAATCAAATTTCTGAATCACTGAACACAAACAGAGCTCGATTATCAAATCTCTGCTAGCTGGACCACTGTGATTGAAGCAAATAAAATAAGGAAAAAATAAGCCTCGTCTTCAAACAGCAGCAAATTACACAGGACGTAGTTCTGGGAAGTGTTTTTCTGAGAGAAGAAAAAGGCTCATGCTGGTCTGAAAGCGCTTCACAGCTGGTGTCGTTTCTAACGTATTGATACCTGCATGAGCGGTGGGTGTTTTCTGAGGCGACGGGCTGATGAAGCCTTATCAATCACACATTTCACTCTCCGTGTCAGCTGATGATCACAGAATCGATGCCTCCGGGTGTGTTAAAGCGCTTGCTGTCGCTCTAGATGACGAGCGGACCTCGCGGGCCACCCACAGCACATTCACTGTCGGACACGTATCAAATTTGCAAACGCTTTTCAAAAATCACAAGTACTTATTTGATTGGCTGGCTTTACGCAAAGTATCCATCAAGGCTAGTTGCGCCTCATCAGTCATCATCAGTCTGGAGTTACATGAAGAAACAGAACAAACTGAGACGGACAAGATAATTCAAGAAACCTACCTGCTGTTTAAATGATAAGGATTCTCACACAAATGTTGATTTACTAAAGTTAATAAAAGTTAATTTGAGAAATTTATTTTTTTTTGACAGCGTCCTCATTGTACAGCTTTTTTGTGCCTAAAGCTTTTAACAGTTCTGTAGCTTTGCAGACTGTATTGCTTCTCGAAGCAGATCCGGTGGGGCTGCCTTAACTGAAAATATAGATTGGAGAAGAGTGTGGTTGTTGCCTCATAAACATAGACCGACGAAGTCCACATTAAAATAATGCATAAAATACAGACGTGGACAAAATTGTTGGTACCCTTTGGTCAATGAAAGAAAAAGTCACAATGGTCACAGAAATAACTGTTATCTGACAAAAGTAATAATAAATAAAAATTCTATAAATGTTAACCAATGAAAGTCAGACATTGTTTTTCAACCATGCTTCAACAGAATTATTTAAAAAAATAAACTCACGAAACAGGCATGGACAAAAATGATGGTACCCTAGAAAACACTGCAAATAATGTGACCAAAGGGACATGTTAATTCAAGGTGTGTCCACTAATTAGCATCACAGGTGTCTACAACCTTGTAATCAGCCATTGGGCCTATATATATGGCTCCAGGTAATCACTGTGTTGTTTGGTGATATGGTGTGTACCACACTCGACATGGACCAGAGGAAGCAAAGGAAAGAGTTGTCTCAAGAGATCAGAAAGAAAATTATAGACAAGCATGTTAAAGGTAAAGGCTATAAGACCATCTCCAAGCAACTAGATGTTCCTGTGACTACAGTTGCACATATTATTCAGAAGTTTAAGATCCATGGGACTGTAGCCAACCTCCCTGGACGTGGCCGCAGGAGGAAAATTGATGACAAATCTAAGAGACGGATAATCCGAATGGTAACAAAAGAGCCTAGAAAGACTTCTAAAGAGATTCAAGGTGAACTTCATGCTCAAGGAACATCAGTGTCAGATCGCACCATCCGTCGTTGTTTGAGCCAAAGTGGACTACATGGGAGACGACCAAGGAGGACACCATTGTTGAAAACGAATCATAAAAAAGCAAGACTGTAATATGCCAAACTACATGTTGACAAGCCACAAAGCTTCTGGGAGAATGTCCTGTGGACAGATGAGACAAAAATCGAAGTTTTTGCCAAGGCACATCAGCTGTATGTTCACAGACGAAAAAATGAAGCATATCAAGAAAAGAACACTGTCCCTACTGTGAAACATGGAGGAGGCTCTGTTATGTTCTGGGGCTGCTTTGCTGCGTCTGGCACAGGGTGTCTTGAATCTGTGCAGGGTACAATGAAATCTCAAGACTATCAAGGAATTCTAGAGAGAAATGTACTAGCCAGTGTCAGAAAGCTTGGTCTCAGTCGCAGGTCATGAGTCTTGCAACAGGACAATGACCCATAACACACCGCTAAAAACACCCAAGAATGGCTAAGAGGAAAAATTGGACTATTGTAAAGTGGCCTTCTATGAGCCCTGACCTCAATCCTATTGAGCATCTTTGGAAGGAGCTGAAACATGCAGTCTGGAAAAGGCACCCTTCAAACCGGACACAACTGGAGCAGTTTGCTCATGAGGAGTGGGCCAAAATACCTGCTGAGAGGTGCAGAAGTCTCATTGACAGTTACAGGAAGCGTTTGATTGCAGTGATTGCCTCAAAAGGTTGCGCAACAAAATATTAAGTTAGGGGTACCATCATTTTTGTCCAGGTCTGTTTCATGAGTTTATTTTTTTAATAATTCTGTTGAAGCATGGTTGAAAAACAATGTCTGACTTTCATTGGTTAACATTTATAGAATTTTATTTATTATTACTTTTGTCAGATTAAAGTTATTTCTGTGACCATTGTGAGTTTTTCTTTCATTGACCAAAGGGTACCAACAATTTTGTCCACGTCTGTATACCCTGTTAACTCAACTGTGTCTAAATATGCAGATATTCCTAATACATGCACATTTTGTAGCGATGAAGATGAAACATTAATACATGTGTTAATTATTTGTGAATTATTTGACTTATATTCCCATTTAAACAAACTCCCAGTCATTTGCGCCAACAAATCTATAAAATATATTTTAGATTCTTGTTTGGCATTTTTTTTTTTATCCACAAAGAACAAATTATGGGCTTAATTCCTGCTCTCATATTTTCTGATTGAGGCTGACTCACTGCTCACATCTTTTTGTTTGACTAGCAATAATAAAAATGTGTTGGGCCTTTGGAGCTATATCAAAAATTCATTTCTATTGACTCTGAATAAGTTTAAATAGCCGTCCTTCGTTGCTTGTTTATTTTTTATGTAGTGTTATTATTATTATTATTATTATATTTATTCCCCCTTATTGTAAGCTACCCACTCGTTCTAGTGTTTTATTTGTCTTCCTCACATGCATACTGATATTTGTATTTGATGTTTCTACTTGTTTTTTGTTTTTAATATAAAAAAAATGCACTCTTACAACCCTCCATAACATATTATAATATAATCATGAAGAAACAGCCATAATTTATAAGCAGCAGATCGCAAGCGTCATTTGCATAAATATGAAGTATTCATTGATTGTGAATTGTTCTGTAGAACGTGCAGCAGTAACACATTTGACATTATGCAGAACTCTTATGCAGACACTTATTTCATGAAATCATAGCCTTTGAAGCTAATTAATCACATTAGGATGTTTAGTTTTTCCTGGTTTTGCAGCCACGAATTTAAGACTTCTTAAAATGACAACTGACTTTTGCACAGATACTTCTAATACGGATTAGCACAAACAAAAACAATAAGATACAAATTAAATGATCAATACTTATATTTTTTCAGTTAGTTCTAACTAGAACCTATTCAGCTGTAAAATAACACTGGATTGTCTCCACTGTATAATGAAAGACAGCAGCAGGTCTCATTAAGCTGCTGTCTCTTTAAGACTTCATGCACAGTTTTAATATACTGTTACACATGGTTCAATACTTTCTTTTCTTTTAGATGTGCTTGTCACCCTAAGTTAAAAAAATATTTAGAACAATATAATAAGTAGCAGAGTAAGCCAAATAAGCTGCTAATAGCATAAATAAGTTAATTTAAACTACAGAGGTTTTCAGATGTTTCATGAGGCTCAGATGTGGCATGGCAGCAAGTAAAATTCATAAATTCATGTGGAGATTAATCCTTTAAATATACAATATTGAATAGAGAAATATTATACAGGAGGTTAAACTTATGAATTGGTAACACTTTATTTTATAGTTACACCTATAAGTTGTTTATTAGTATGAATTTTACTAGAATATTAGCCATTTATTAGTAGTAATTAAGCATAGTCCTAGTTAAAAGTTTACAAGTGTTACCTTTTATGAAGAATATGTCTTTGGTTTTGAGATTTCTAAAAGTTATGACTTATTACTAATGAAAAACGGTTACTATGGGGGCTGTTTTAAAAAGCAATGCAGGTTTAAAACTCTCAAGATGAGTATAAATCTGTAAGTCTATTATTTGCACTTGGTATTATATCATACAATTATCATCAGCCATAATTATGCACCGCTGCCCTATATGGCCCTGTAATGTAATACATCCTACTGCTTCAAAAACGGCCCTCTGTTCTTGACAACTTAAGTGCTGTGTCTGGAGTGGGTGGGTCTATGGAGTCATTTATATAAAACCATGTTTAATTATATGAAAGTGAACATATTTTGGAGGAAACAATGCATATGGATACAGACCTTTAACACCCGGCATTTATTATTGCAAGGGACTTCGTTTGCATTTTCAAACATTTGAAAGTGAAAGAAACACTATGCAGAAATGCAGAAAAAAACTATTCTGTTTGGTTTTTGTTGCCGAGAGGGCAAAGGCGGCACTTAGCTTTGCTGCTAGCAATCTTTCATTTGAAACGAAGTGAATTTACTCCCTTCGGCTTTAACTTTCAGCATTGAGGAGGACTATTTTTTGGGAGAAAAGGCAGAGATAAAGGGCAGCAGACAGAGAGAAGATGGTGTTCTAATTTCTCAACTTGTTAGCACTTAACATGGTGCTAGCAGTGGTGAGGCGGGTCTCAAAGAGAGCTGAGGTGTGAAATGTGCAATGAAGCTGATAACGTGCTGCTAGAACTGCAATCAAACACACTTCATCACACAGACAATGGAGTCACAACAACAAACACACCATCTCACAGTAAGGCACAACTCGCATCTCTGCAGCATTAGACTTAGGTGTGTGTATTAAAGGCGTAGTGGATTATTTTAACAGTATTTTTGTGATTTAAGCTAAAGTGTTTGGGCATTTATACTAAATATATACAAATATCTAAAAAAACAGAAAGATATAGTTTCACCGTAGTATTGAGGTGCTTATAGTGTATGTGCGGCTTTAACTGTGGTTATCATGAGCTACATGTATGCTACTATGCAGTTCATTTTTAAAAAACTCAAACAATAAATGAATTAATTTCACCAAATAAAAACGAGTTTCTTGACATTTTACAATTGTTGCTGTTTTTGAGAATCAACAAATTTACATCCAAATCTTAACTCAAGCTACAACAACTGCTACCATCAAATGTGATTAAATGTGAAAATGTAATTGATAATTAATATTGAAGATACACAAAGTCAAGCGACGCAAACCTGTTTCATGATTTGAAACAACAATACTCATAAAACATGCAGAAGGGAATAAGACAAATTATTTTGTTAAAAATGACTAGAGGAGTGTAAAGAACTCAAAAACACAAAGTGTTAATGGTATTTTGATTGTACTGAATGATGCTGCTTTCTAAAGCCTTCACTTCAGCAAAAATCTGCCTCTTTAAGCTTAGTGCATCCTGGTCTTGAAAGAGGCTTGAGCTAGTTTTAGTGCACCGTAAACATAAAATGTGAACACTCAAAATTCACGTTTCCTCTTAGTTAGCTTTCTTTCCCATTGTTTTCCCCAATCATGCTACAAAGATTATTTCCAAATAGAGCTCATTATTTCCAAATTCAAGTCACCCGATGAAAATGATCGTAAATCTTTGTCATATCGCAAAATTGCAATATCAGTTTTCCTCAATATCCCGCAGCTACAGTTGTCTACTAACCTAAATAAATGACTTAAAAACAACTCGCCCCCAAATCTCTGCCTTCTTTCAGAGATGGTGACCGACTTCGTTCTAGAGCCAGTGAGCCAGCTCAATATGAGATATCTTGAAAACCAACCGATGACAACGCATGCCTGTGGCAGCAAGCTGGCCTTCAAAATTTCTTTCCATATCTCTTCGTAGACCATTTAAACCATAAAAATCAGCAAAATCTCTTTTTACAAGTAAACTCAACGCTAATTTGAAACAGCAATGTGTACCAGATCTCATCAGGAAGCAGAGGAAACCATGAACACATTTCTAAAGCACCAATCTTCTGGTCACGGCAAACAACTCAACTGATACAATCAGACAAGAGTATGCAGCAGTTGTTTGGAGAATGACTGCCACGATGTGTGGAAGCGTGTATATCGGACCAAATCTTTGCCTCCTACTGAGAAAACATCAACAGATTCAATAACATATTGCCTCAGACATATCTCTTCCCCCCACATGGCAATAGGACGTTAATCCAAAGAAATAACCATTTCAAACAGCAAGCCAATAAATCGGTGGTACGTTAAACATTCTGCCTCATCTGATACAGAACATTTGAGCAGTTGAGTTGTGGAGCAAGGCCACATTCCCAACAAACTCTGCAAGCTCCTACACAAGACACTGTGGTAAGGCATCTGGATGAGAAAGGTCACGTAGGTCACGATCTCACAGTCCTAAAGTACTTCATGGGGGACCACATCGTGATTTCGAGGTCGTGGTTCACTGGTGACATTTCACCGTCGAGTTTCGAACCACAATATGATAACCGCCAGACGGCCAATTAGGGATTTATTTTTTTCTTCACCCAAAGCTTTCTGAACGCTGAAGAATGCCAAAGACATTTGGGCTGCAGAGCTAATAGAAGCTGGATGACATTTGAAAACACATGTTTTCTCCGCACCTCAAAATTCACAGCACTCGGGCTTACGTGCATTTCTTTCCCTTTAATGGTGATGTTTCAGGACCGACTCAACCTTGAATGGCCGCATTAACTCAGAATAACACAAAGAGATTATATATATGAATAAATGAATGAATAAATAAATGCCAATTTAATCCTCTGGTGCTTACCAGTTACACAAAACATAATAGTTGACGCACATCAAAGAGATCAATAAGCGCTATATGGTTGCTGGGATGTTCTGAATGGTTGCCAGGGCTTGTCAAAAAGGACAGCTTGATGGCACGGGGCAAGCAAGAAAGACGCAGGGGACAGTTGGCGAATTTGTTTGATCAGTCCACCACTGGCTCTTCGCCAAGTTTATAATTTGCATGGAAATGTAAAAAATGTAAGCGACTTTAAAGCATTCAAGCATGTTCTGTGTGTACAGTGCAACCCCCCATACATCTTAGTGAGTAACTTTGCAGTTTATTAATCTATATTTAGTTATAGTGTAGTACAGATGCACCTACCAGGTCAACTGAATTGATATGAATGCATCTATGTGGTGAACTTTGGTCTTTAAAAGAAAAAAAAGTTTACATGGATTTTTCGGTAACGCTTTTACAGTTACACCTATCAGTCGCTTATTAGCATGTATATTACTAGAATATAAGCCCTTTATTAGCACTAATTTATCACATATTAATGTCTTATTCTACATCCCTAATCCCCAATACCTAAACTTAATTACCTTACTATTAATAATAGCAAAATTAAGAATTTATTGAGGGTAAAGTCGTAGTTAGTTACTTATTTTAAATTTCTTATTCCAAATATTCTATTTGTTCTCATTTACTGACTGTTTACTTGTCTTTAATAATATTTGGACTTTACATTTGTTATGTTACTAGTTTTTGCTGTGGTTTTGACATTGGAATCGATAATTGCAAATTTTAATTGGTATCTAAAAGTTTGGTGTCATATAAGCTTATTTATTAGAACAAAAAACAATACGGGCCAAAAACAGTGATTTTTGGTTTTTTGTGGCAGAGCCAGTGAAAATATTGGCATGGCGAGTAAAAATTTGAACAGTGGAAAAAATCCTTAGCATTGAGCCCTGGTTGCTCACTAATTTATTTATTTAAAACAATAGGATAGTCAGCATGCCAATGTTGATGTGAATAGTATCATGGGAAATGGGAAGTCACTGTTTCAAGTCCAAATTTCTGTGTACAGACAGCAGGGACTGGTTGGCAAAATGAGCTACATTGAGGCAAACTAAATAAATCCAACAAAAAAGCCTTGGCATTTAACTGGAAACCGTTTGACCTTGATGTACCGTTTAGTCCAGGAGACCACGGTTCACTCAGACCTGCAGCTTGTGCTCGCTCCGTGAACTCTTGGAAAATGTCAGAAATGCACTACTTTTTTGTCCTTGCAACAGTAAATGTACAAAAACACAAAAGTAAGGCTGAGATGATAAGCTTAGCTCCTAAATCAACACTACTGTGACACTCGAGTGATTTTATTTATTGGGATTTTTAAGAATTATGCTTCTACAAGTATTGCGATTCAATATTTCAAAGTACTGTGATTTTCGTTTTGGGTTTTTAACACTGTATCATTAGGAAAAGTTGTATTATACAGACAGTACGTGATGTATAAGATCAGTCATATTTACAAAAACGATTTATCAATTGTAATTAAATTTTAAACAAATCTCCTACGTTCATAGTGATAATTATTTTCTGAAACGAGCATCGAAGCATGCGGAGGATCAACTGTAGCTTACGTGTGTAGAAACGATTTACTGAAAATGAAAATTCATTAAAAAACGAGAAACTGACATTGACAACCCATTTCCAACTTATTTCCCTTGCATGCAAAACAGATGTTAAAATATGAAACATGCATGTAAAGCATTTTTTACTAAAATAAATCCATTTAAAATCAATCAATAAAACTAATTTTTAAATCTTAAAGAAAAAAGGATTGTGACAGTTTATAATTGCCCAGTGATTAGTTATGAAAACGCGAACCATGAAAATTCTTCAGAAAGTCATAAGTTTGTGTTAGCAAATGGTGACAGAATCATTATTTTTTGTGACGTACAGTTTTACCTAAAGATAGAAAAGCACACATCGACCGAAGTAGAACATGACGCATGAATAACCATCGTTGCTCATGGAGGATTCTTAGCACATTTACTGTCTGCCAAAGCCACATTCGCCATCAAATGAGATCACTGCCGACTTCCTACACATAATATGGATGCAACAATTAACATAATTAACCTGTGCTTGAGTGGAAGTCACCGCCGTTTATCTGCAGACCCACAAGTCAAGGCTACGAGGGACAGTGAATAACAAACTGAGGATCATGACGTCATTACAAATCCATTCAAACCTTCCCTAAATGATTTTGGGAGTAACAATTAACATTCGCTTTAACTCGGGTCAACATGTTCCTCGCATTTGGAGAGCCTGTGACACAAATCTATTTTGCGTCGCACGAAAGGAGAACATCAGTGCTAGCAGCGTCCACGCCAGACCTTCACCGAGTTAATTCCTACTTCCTCCGAGCAGCCGTGCAAAAAGTGCATACGAATTGTTCCCTTAAATACGTGACTTTTCGAATAGCAATTTAGGTTCAATCAACCTTGGCTTTCTCACATATGCTACAGCTCTCTCCACACGCTAAATATAGAAACTATTCTATTTCCATTCAGCGGGTCTGGAGAACAAAGGACTAACCCCCTCAATATCCCAATTCGCAAAGTCCCAGAATAATAACGCTGTGGTTTCCTGCACCTCAGCGGAGATGTCATATTTGGTGAGCGTAAGGGGGGCTATTCAACAAAACCCCTGTTAGGCTGCTAGAACAATGGGGCACAAATTGAGCGGTGGCAAATGGTACCCATAAGTGACTAAGGGAGAGAAAATGAGCTTAGGAAGAGATACAGAACAGGCTTTACATCTGCAGCCTCACGTGAATGACATTTTGTAGGATCTCTGTGTCAGGATGTTTTAGTGAAAGGGATTTGCGGTCTAAATAGAGTCCCTAAACAGAAGGTTGCTATAACGCCGGAGCTTGTTAAAGCTTGATGCCCTCAGTCATCTAGATATTAGATGTCACCATGGATACTGCTAGTAAACATACAAAGCACACTTCACCCTAAAACACGACCTTTTAAATGAACAACATGCATTATTTCTGTGCAAAGCCACTGTGCATGATTGCAAGACATATTATAGACCATTTTTTAAAAAAGTATTTTATGTTTTTGTATTTGGTTGATAATCAATAAATGCAATAATATTGAGTTTAATCTAAACAGTTTAAACTACTGTTTAAAAAAATAACTTTCTATTTGAACTACTTGAATATCCTTTGATCAAAGTTGAATTTTTAGTACTATTACTGCAGACTTCGGTCTCACATGATCCTTCAGAAACCACTATAGTGCAGTGTGAAAGCTTCATTACCTTTTATAAAATAAATGAACATTATTTTTTTACATTATATAGGTGCTGTTGAGCTCTTGAGTCAAACAGTGCTACGCCTGACGTATTGGTTGTGGCATGAAGCGTTGAGGGGTGTTTATACTGTGTTCATCCTCCGAAGTGACAAGCAGCAGTGTGGAGAAAATATCAGCTGAACCAGCAAGATGCAGCACTGAAAAGTAGTAGTTTGCCAAACTTTACCCTAACAAGGAACAATATTACTTGTTCAAAGGCAGTTTACTGGTCACATATAGCTAAATTGGCAAAGGGTTCAACTCAGCACAACACCTAGGAAGTTACATTTTCAGTTTTCTGTTATAATCAATTGTCAATATCATTCATTTAAAATAACATGAACTAGTCACAAGTTTGTGGTCGATAAGGTTTTACAATTTATGGTCTCTACACTCAGAATGTACATTTGCACCTAAAGTATACGTATTAGTATTGCAAAGGTATATATTTGTAATTTTTTGAAAGGCACTGCCCCCGCAAAAGCCTTTTTTGACTGAAAACAGATAATATTGCAATGCACTGTAATATTATGAAATATTACCTACATATTTTCCATTTCAAAATCCATTTCCAGAATCAATTTTCAAAACCTCTTAGTAGATTTTCAGACCATATTTAATATAATTAGCATATAGTACAGTCATTTATAAATCCTTTTAATTTCTCAGTCTTTTTTTTTTTTAATTTAAGTGACATTAACATACAGAGCTCAAAATAAATACAAATCAAATAAAAAAACAGACCTTTGCATGCACACAAGAACGCATGCTTATGCATTACCATTTCTAGCCTTACATAATCTATTTCCTTTGTGCATCACTGCCATCTTACTATGAATAAAATTAGAGCATGAATGCACAAGAATTAATAGAGATCTACCTGCTCAAAATCTCCTCTATGGTGGCGGATAAACAATGACTCAAAATAGGCTGATGGCATGATATGTTTTACGTTGTCCTATTTGATAAGTTCAAGGAGCTATAAAAAAAGACTGGTACTATAATAAGTGATCAAAATTTGGTTTTTAATTAGGTTAGTATGTCATATTTCAAGGCCTTAGGTTTCTTTAATGCATACTCTGTGAGTATGACAAAATAGGTGGCTTAGTGTGCGCTGTCCTATTGGCTATATACTAAGTTGAATGGTTTCTAAAGTCTGTGTATTGTATATTTTTGCAAATGTTCGAGGTTACGTAATAGGGAGGCAAGAATACAGTCAGCCCCCGATCAATACATGCATTGGGTTTTTAAACATGGTTTTTGGTTTGGTTCTAATGGCTGTTTTTAAAACAAACTTCAAATAAAAAAAAATATAGATCATTATGTCTCTACTTCAAATTTCGTAAAAAAACTACATCACAGAAGTAACAGAACTGATGACGCAGCAGGAAATCCCTAATATGGTGGTCTTACCAATACTAGACTGCAACAATGTATAGTTTATCTGTGTTCTTCAAGATATCTCAGTATTTTCATCTTAATTAACTATAATTAGAATCCACAGCTATTCGGCATAGCCCTAATTACAGTATGTATTTTCTGCCTCATTATTTTAAAAACTCAACTGATGTTTTGAAGTAAAACCATGTTTTGTTGGACAACAGATTTAGAAGTGCTTCTTTTAGCACATTATTACAGTGTTTGCCGAATTATTAGTCGAGTTACAAGAACATTTTACCAACCCCAAAGCATAATAACTACTATTGATTATGCATTTTATCATATATAAGTGATATATAACTGCCTGAAAGTCAAAAGCTCCTAATATTCAGGTGTTTCGAATTATTACGCACGTTTTCACGTTTTCATAATTAAGTTTTAGGAGCTAATATTAGTCGCTCTCTGAAAGACAGACATTTCAGGATAGGAGACGGACTAAAAATGAGCTCCTGGAGCTTACTGTCAGATCCTGGAAGATAGATAAATGAAAACCACGCTCTTTTTTTTTTTGCTGATACGAGAAGTGAGTCAAAAAACAACGGTGGGTTTCGAAGCGCGTGTTTTGTGATCCGTTGCACCACTATTAAACAGCAGCCATGAAAACACACATCTTGTTTAATAAATTCATTAAAATTAAATGACACATTTTTATTAGAAAAAACTAATTACTAAATTCATTAAAGTGCTGCTGTGTTGAACCTACAGCTGCGTTAAAGGTAAGACGTGGCTTAGTTTCATCCATGAAGGTGAAAAGAAAAAGAAAAAACGAAGCTATCTGACCTGGGAAGCGCAACGCGGCTGTTATGAACACCGTCAGCAGTGACAGGATTTCTGACATGGACTGCTGATGTTATAACTGCTAAGCGGAGAACTGAGACAGGCCGACAAATGAGAAAGAAGTCAAAAAAGCGCTCTGAAGCGGTGTTTCTAGGTCACTGATTTTAAGAGGGAGCCATGAGGCACATCTTTCTCTTTCACACTTCAGAGGAAAAAGTGGAAGAAAAAAAAAAAAGACAAGACACGCAAAAGAAAAACTCATTCCATATACAGACTGACGCAGCACTTTGAGCAGGGAAAGTGTAGCTGACGGCAACAAAGCTGGGATGAAAGAAATAATCCATGCAGGGTTCATAATTTCAAGAACACCTCTTTTTAATCACGCACGCATGACCAATTTTAAATATCAGACAAAATCATCAATAAAGCAGAGCCAGTCTGCATGAAGATGACCTTAAAATGAAGGACAAGGTGAGAAGAGGAAGGCTGTACAGAAAAGTGCTCATAAATAAGCAAAGCAATATAAGTGCAAAACTCATAACACATAGCAATATCTCTGACCCAGGACAGCGACAGAAAGATAGCGCCCAGTTTGCCCATCATTGCTTTTCTTATATGTGAAACCGCTTCTATTCATTACTTCTCACATTTGATGGAATAATTGAGCCAAAAATTGAATAATCTTTTTGTGATCGTTTACTCACCCTGTTGTTCCAGACCTGCGTGAATTGCTTTCTTCGGCAGAACACAAAAGAAGATTGTTGATCTTTAAACAGTTGTCACATTTATCATTGACTTCTAATTTTTTTTTCTATAATATGGAAGGCAATGGGGACCATATTTGGTTCCATATTCCATGTTTGATTACCAACATTCTTAAAGGATTAATTCACCCAATTATAAACTTCTGGCATTATGTTCCACAGAAGGAAGAAACTGACACAGGGTCAATAATCAGCAAAGCAATGAAGAACAATTCTTCATCTTTAATTCCTCAACTTCCTGTTTGGTAAATACATCTTTATCGGGCACGAACTTCATTTTAATTTTCAGCAATTCAATTTGCACTTTGCTATGATCACGGTAATTTGCTTCATACATGTCCTCTTCAAGCAGCCTTGGCATTAATATTCAGCCGCTCCTTATCTCAGAGGGTGATTAACATTGGCTCATCGTCAGAGAATGACTTCAGGATATTTGTTCAGGATTTTTAATGAGCTTTTATGAATCTTAAAAGCTTTGTGTGAGGGGAGGAATGTAACTGTGGCTCGGTCATGAATTAAACATGTAACCACTGTAAAACAATTCAGCACATGAGCTATCAACATGAACGTCAAGCAGGACAACAGCACAGCAAACATTAAAAGGGCAACCCAAGAAAAAAAGAAAATAGATCCAGCTAAAACTGTGGACATTGGATGCCCATTTTCCCCAAGTAAGTATGATTATTTAGGGTCTTCACGAATTGTCTACAACATACTTTGGTTAAAATCTCTTGAAGGTTGTGTAAAACAAAATCCTTTTAACTTAAACAAAACTGCTCTGTTCACAGCGACCCATGTTGGCGCATGTCTCTTTAAATGCAAATGGACTATACCGTGAAAGGCGATTTGCAAATAACCGTAAGAAATAAGTCTTAATACTTCTTATAACTAGCGAAACTAATATACATAGCCATAGCCTTTTAAACAATGGACGTGTCAGTCCTAAATTTTTGCTCTAATAGTATTTCACAAAGTTTTTTAGCCATAAAACTAAATAAATTCTCCTCTCCTATCAGCCAATCATGTTGTGCATAGTTAGTAAGCATGCTGACATCATACATAGCAACAAGGTCAACCCTGCCCATGCTTTTAGCTTAAGACGTCTCTATTCCTTAATAAAAGTTTGTCTCAGCAGCTTTGTGGATAGGTTTTAGCAAAAACTTAGATAAACTTTTACTGCTATTTAGGAGAACTCTTGGTAAGATAAAATGTTTTGTGGATACAGCCCTGAAGTCTATGCATTGTGTGCGTGTTTAACCTCTTTGTCCATGCTCTCCAGGTCTTCTTTGCAGAGCGTGTAGAGCGGCATGGTTTCAGACATGCTGGGCTGTCGTTTCCTGCGAGAAGGTCCAGGCTGCTCATCATCAGGACTCGATCCTGCAGCTTCATCCGTCTGCTGAGACCCCTGAGCTGACCTGAACACACGCAGAAACAATCAATCGCTCAACACGCGCACTCCAGATCGCACGCTGCGGTAATCAGTCAGCGGGAGAAACGCGTTTATCAAGCAAAACTGCCCGAGTTTGCTCTGACAGAACGCCAAAGCAGGACAGCAGCTCCCCTGGTCTGAGCAACACCTCTAAAAAAAAAAAAAAAAAAAAAAACCAATCGAGAGCAAATCAAACTCACACAAACACAGCCCAAGTCTGTCCACAGCAGACAGCAAACATTCAATCACATCTCCACTTCCAGCAGAGGAGCCATAACATGATAATTATGATAATTCAGCACAGGGAGATAGATGGTCAGCACAGACAGCGTCTGACCCGATTAACTTCACTAAGAGTGTCAACTAAATACTGAACAAGCACATTAAAAAAAACTTTGTTCTCATAAACCTGAATCTAGTGTTCAGTGCATTTAAAGAGAACCTAAACCTGCATAGTAGTCTATGCTGGCTGTACAGAGACTATAAAGTGAGGCAAATCTAACTCTGGTTCTTCTCACTCACAACCTTCAAGTAAGTTACGTTTTCTTAAAAGAATCTACTACTTAATATCCAAACACATGTTTTGAGCAGTGAAGGGTAATGTTTGTTGTTCATCATTTCTCTAATCACAAATGGTATTTTGTTGCATGATGCACCAAATGCCTCATTTGTAATATCTTTTATTGTTCTTGTGTCATAGCGCCGGGATATGGCATCATGTTATGGTAAGGGATCATAACTCTTCCATCAGTCGCTTGCGATGTTTGACCAATCACAACGCACTGGATAGCTGGACAATCAGAGCACACCTCGCTTTTTTTTTTAGAATGAGGCGGGGCTTAGAGAAGAAACAATAATGTACAGTATGTGGAAAATAATGAGTTTTTAACACAAACTGTACAAACACATTGAATTACACCAAATAATGTTCTTTTTTAGCAACATATGACCCCCCTTTAAACATCGATTCACAAAATCTCTCATTTTGTGTCATTTCATACTAAGAAGACCTAGATGCAAAATACTGGCACACAATACTCTGCAGGAGTGTCTTCTTGGAAAGGTCAACATGTCAGGTCAAGCTCGTCGGAAATCATCCCTACCCAACCTACTGTCATTACGTTGATAAAAACAGTGTCTGCATTTGTAGGAAATGGCAAGATAGAAGCAGCACGTCTATGCTTTGAAATTTCCAATCAAATGTTTAACTGCTGTGAACGGCTCAACGGTTTCTGTAGAAACCGAATCCAAAACCGTTCGGCGTGAAAGGTGTAGATTGGCCTGTAAATCAAACAAACTCTGAAATCACAGTGGAGAAGCCCAGGGACACTGGAGCAAACAGTCTCCTCCTGCTGACATAAAGAGAGCGTGACTGACGCTAGACAGCAGAGGATTCTGGGAGCTCTGCTGGACAGAGAGCAGGCTCCAAGTGAAAGGAGCCTCGAAACATTTACGAATTCAACAGTCATAACACCATTTAGAAACTAAACACAAGAGAAACTTCACAAAGTCTCAACTCCAGTTTCTATATTGTTGATAATTATATAATCGTGAGCATGAAACTGTCAATAGCAAATTTAATGTTTCTTTTTAATGAACTTTCCACATCTAGTTTGCCGTCTGCTTAAAGTCTGTATGACTCCAAGTGCTACAATCTGTCTACCATCCATTAATTGCAATGAGCTTTGAGCTTCATCACTTTTAAGATAATTTTTCAGTTTAACTAATTTTTTACGCCCTTTAATGTGATGTGGCAGAGTGCATTTGCATCACTACTACCTATCTACCTACTACCTTTTTTTACCTTCGCTTACCTTTTTCTCACAACGCAAAGTTAGAAATTAGTTACAAATTTATTTGTCCTCCTAGAGGAGGCGTTAAGAGCATTCAAAAAGCTGATCTTGAATCAGGATCGTCTCACCCATCTCATTATATGCTGAACACATTGAATCAGAAATCAATGTCCCAACTACGTGTTTTAATGGCGCAGTATACAATATTGAGAAATAGCGGCAGTCCAAATTCTAAGAATTGGAGAGTGTTGTTTCCTCTGCACCTCCTCCTCAGACTCAACACTCACACAGGTTGCCAGATTGAGGATATGTGCAAAGATGCACAATTAACAACGAAAGGCAACCAGTCTTCCTCTGTAAGCCGAGTGGATTTTTCTGTGTTTTAATATTTCTTGTCATAGAACTTTTCAGATGAAAAAAAAAAATTCTATATCTCATATTTTCACCAACTGGCAACACTATTGGGCAAACTGGCAGTGGGCAGACTCACACAGACCAAAACAAAAACAGACATTCTGGCAAATAATTGGTTATAACTGCTTTTCAGAAAATCTAATATTTGGACTTGGCATGTTTCCTAAATATCTGCAAACATACGTTACTTTTAGTCAAACAATGACATGCGACACGTTTAAAAGGCCAAATACTACGATCATGTGATTAGATCCATATGAAATCCACTACCTTTTCATACATTTCTGCACCAATTTGGGGGAAAAAGCTGAAAATGGCCATTCCCTGATATTTCCATGTTTCTCATGAACACGGAAGCTCCCAAATTAGCAAAGTTTTTAGATGTTCATCCACCCATTCCCTTAAAAACATGTTTTGGTGACACATAGTTATTTTCTCTTTTGCTACCTAGCAACAAAAGAGGAACATGGGTGATTTTGTATTGATGCTTGTGTCCTCTCATTTTCTGTTCTTGAACTATTCAACAAGCCCTGTTGCCTGGAGACCGGTACATCCTCTCATCAGCAGCGCAAGAGCACTCACTGCCAGCCTACATGTGGCATGTCAAAACGGCTCCATGCAGTCCAGCTATTCATTCACCACATCAGGCCTGCTCCAGACGGGCCGTGCAGAGCTGAGCGCTCATTACCATGTATTAGTTCAGCTCGCAGACGACCCGAGTGTTTTCGTCTGGAGAGTCAGTCAGGTAGAGCTGTGGTTAAAATACCAAATTGAGCTGCGAACTCTTGTAAATGGTTCCTCGAGGACAAAGGATTGCTTTATTAGATTTGTGGCCCCCTACATGGACAGCAAGTGGAAGGAAAAGGCAGAAATGAGATCAAGCTGAGAGCAGGAGACAGGATAGGATGCCCAATCTTTCTCCCGGTGTTCTACCCGCAGAGATGAGATCCAACTATAATCCACACCTAAACCAGCCAATCGATTGCTCCAGCTTTGTCTCAAAATCACAGGTAGATATGTGAGAGCAGGACTGGCACTATGGGTGTCCAATGCACTGGTAAATACCAAAAAAAGAAAGAAGTTCTGACCTGCTTGACCTCCTCCATTTTAACTCAAAGTTTTCATTCTTTGCTTAGAAGGAAAAAAAACGTTTGAAATACCATTGTAGCAGTTGATTGTTAGAGAACATGCAGATGTTGCTGACCGAAACATTTACATGAATGTGTTAAAAAAATCAATTTTGGCAAGCCATTTCGAACTACACAAACAAGCTCTACATTTTTTTTTGTTCATTCTTAAGCATATAGGGGCCTTTTAGTATGTGAATATAATATATATTTTTTTATTTATTCTAATGAGAATATGCAGTTTTGGCACTTTGCAACTGACATGCAAGTTATTGAGCAATGTGGAAAAGAGAATACGAGTGGAAAAAGAGAAAGAGAGAGTAAACAGCTTTGAAGACAGATTATAAACAGCACTTTGGAATCGTTACTATGCTAATAAGCTCATTTCTGAAAACCTTTAGTGGATTTGTTTCGGTCACCTAAAAAAAAAAAAAAAAGTTTTTCCTGCTGTTGCCTCAAACCACACAGAATAACTTTCATAAAAACTGATAAATTGAAGTTACTTGTCTACTGTAACTGTCAAATAAAAGCAAGGAAGCCCTGACAGCAGATCTGCATTATTCATATGAAAATGGCATTAAATAAAATGCTCTTCCAAGCATTACCAAGCTTGGAAGAGCCAGGATACATTTAAAAAAAAAACTCTTGATTGTGTTCATCTGAGAGAAGATGAACTGTTCCTTTAATTTTTTTTTAATCATGCACATCATGCATGTAAGTGTGTTTTTGCTTGTAACGATGATTACATCTAATGATCACGTAGCAATTTATTATTAACGTTAACGCCAGCATTGCGTGACTGTATAGTGTGTATTAGCGGTACCTGTAGATTTCAAGGGGGCCTTTCTCACCGCAGGAACCCACTTTTTGAAGTGTTCGCATTGCAGGAACTAGGAGATATTAGCTACTAGGAACTCCGTTTGGAGGAACTAAATTAGCTCCTTCTTCAAAATAGGGTCTAAAAAAGTACTAGGTAGTACACTGATTGGCTAAACGTGTACGAAAACACCCTCACCCGCCATGATTTTAAGCTCTGTGTTTCAACAGTATATGTATATATTTCTTTTACAAACAGAATTTACCTAAACACTTAAGTCTGCGGCATCTTCTGCTTTCAGCCTCAATGACATGCAGTACTGCCGGTTGACAATGGAGATTCTTAGTCCTACTCTCCCTTCTTTCAATCGCTTGATGTATACGTCAACATTTCATATCTATTATTGTGAAACGTGTGAAACAAAAACACAGCTTCGACGACAGCGTCCTCCATCCTCCTGTTAATGTTAACGCCGTGCACAAATGACGTCGCTGTCGACTGTCTCAAGTCACTTTTTAGTACCCGTTGTCGGCGTGAATGCAACCCTGTAAACAGCATTGGGAACTAGTTCGCTCGAACCCGTCCCAGCACTGTACTTTTAGTTCTGGAACTAAAGGCACTCATTTCTGCACAGTGTAATCTCTAATTGTCACACCATTCGATTTTATATATAGAAAAAAAAAAAAAATGTAGAATTGGTTCTCTTTGAAATACAAATCTGTTTAAACCCATGTATATTTCATCGGATACACATTTAAAACTGGAATATAATTAATTTCATTAACACATAATCCTTTTCTGGGTCACAATAAAATGAATTGGTTATGGAGCATATTAATGGTTTATACAACTCACCTCATATCCTTCTGATGTCCTTTATGTTCTGAACTTTTATTATAAAAAAGCTTTCCTTCTGTACTCCATTGCAAAGCGTAAGTCATAGAGGAACAAATTACGAGTAAATAATGACTGCTCCTAAGGTGAACTATTTCATTTCCAATTTATTTCTCTCGTCATCAGATGCTGACACAGGAGGCACGTTTTTTCTTCCTCGGTTTCGATCAGCGTTTACAGGCTTGTTTTTATTATTCCCTTGTCACAGCAATGGCCAAAGGTGCTGATGAAATTTGCTAATAATTTCTGTTTCACAATCTCAGAGCTGCCAAGACGCCATGCTTTATTTCTCGCAGATTTTATTTAGAGCTTAGAGATTAATGTGAAATAGACTGCATGAGAAATCCAATATGAGCCGGGAAAGAAAAGGCAAGCACAGCGTACAGGGCTACAGACCGCTTAAACGCCATCAGGGAAGTTCTTACTAACCAGGCACATTTCCCACAGGACTTTCATACAGACCCCTAATAAATATATAATCAAACAGTATATAATGCAACGTTACATTACCTTGTTTTTCTGAAATAAAAAAATAGTATGCATAGTGCAGAATCTGCAAAGTCAGGCAATATATGACCCTGAGTTCATTACTGGATCAGACATTCAGTGACTGGACTCAATGAGCATGAGTATGAACTGCAGCAAATGTAAATGCACAAAGAATATGAAGTACCTGAGGCTGGACAGGTCTCCCTTGGCCGACATTGAGGATCCGTGCGAGTGCAGATAGGAGGGTGGACGGGAGGCCTGAGGACCCCGGCGGATCAGTTTGCCGGTGACGGGGTCATACGTCCGCATTTCTGGCACTGGCAGGGGCTTCTGCTGGACAGGAGGGGCCTGGAACAGAGGCTTCGGGAAGGACCCGGGGATGTCTGGAAACGTGGCGGGACTATTGCTCCTGCAGTAAAAGGTGTAACATTTAACATCTCATATCTTAAAAATTAGAAAAACATATATAATAATTTTATGTATGGATAAGGATTCACTCAACTCACAATGCGATACTCATTTAATTTCTTAAACTAAATTTTCTTTTAAAGGTTTTCGGTTTCATTTAATTGACCTTTAGTTGTCAAATAAACATGATACATTTTTCCCTGATTTACAGAAAGCACCTGTTAAAATGTGATTCAGTGTAACAGTCTTGTCAGGCATATTTACAACAAAAGTCAAAAATATTACTTTCACAAAAAAATACTAATTAGCTGTGATTTTATATTTTAATTTATATTTATTTTTTACCCATTTAAAAAAAAAAACAGTAAAAACGTTTAAGGTGCTTTCTATGGACATAAAATCACTTTTGATGCAGACATCTCGATGTCTTTGACTTATGTACGATTTCCATTTCACCATAATTTGCACAAGAAAAGACACATTGTATGCTTGTATGCATTTTTCAACACATAATAGGTACAGTATATATGTGACACAATCTAGGAAAACCACCACATGGTGAAATTTGCCCTATGATAGGTTTTCATACCATATAAGAGCTGGGTTCGAGTCACTTCCAAAATGAGCTCGAAAGTATCAAGTTATTTGAAGTCGCCATGATTTTTTTAGTAACAGAATTTGAAAGAGAGGCTATAAAAATATAGATGAGCAACATTCAAGTATCAAAGTATCAGAAGTAAAAGTCACTTTACTGTGGTAAAAGACCTATTTTAGTCACTGGCTGCACATTGAAGAGCTAATGCTGGCTGAGCATTTGTGGATAAATATGCATTTTTTAAAGAAAATGATAATTTCACTAGACAGGGTCTATCGTGTAGAGCTCTTTGAAACTGCATCAAAACTGCAATATGGAAAAACATGGAAAAATGACTAAAGATACAAACTACTTAACTGACACGGCAGTGAGTAAATGAGTGCACTTATTTTTTAAGTTAATAGGTTACATGATAAATATGAAAAGCCTCAAAAGGGTCCCTTCACACCAAGTACAAAACGTAATACATATCTATAACGATAACAACAGTAGTCCACACCAACAGATGATACTGACACTTTTGGGATCCGTCACTTTAAATGTTTGAGCTATAGTTTCTGACAGGAACTAACTGTTCTCAGACCAACTCGGTAAAATCATTGCTTGGAGTTATGATAGTCAAAAAATGATATCTGTTAAAGGTAACTAATTTCGGTAACATCAAGTGCAGTAAAATGTGCTATTAAGTCTTCTTGATTAGTCTTCAGTGATAACCGTGTGAATAAATGACCGAAGATCCCTTTCCTTTAACAATCTGCTAGGCATCTCCTTTTGTGTTCCACAGAGAAAGTCATGTGCATTTGGAACGAAATGAGGGTCATTTTTGGGTAGCTCGTTAATCTAATCATTCTTTAATATTGCAGGAGTCAGAACAAGCTGAAGGATTTTTTGCCATGGTTTTGCTCTAATCTATTCATGAGTGAAAAGCGCAATGATCAAGTTCAGCGTTGTTTTTACTATCTTCATACCGAAAGGAAGAAAGAAACGCAGGACAGACAGAAGAAGAGATAAATACCTGTGTGATTTGATGTAGTCCTCTTTGAGAGGAAAGAGTCGCTCCTCGACTCGCTCCCAGCGCTCCAAACAGGCCCACAACCATTCAGGATTCACCACATGGAGATGTTTACAGCCCTGAGCTTGACGAACTTTCTCGGTACCTGACGGAGACATGCATGCGTAAGTAACAACCGAGACATGCGAGAAGTGCCCGATGTTTCTCACTCCACTATAAGAAGCAAGGAAAAAAAACTGTTTACAACAAAATGCCAAGACACGCTTCTCTATCAATCACTGCTCAGGGCTGTTGAAAGTGCATTTAAAGTTTGAAAAGTTCATAAAACTACAAAGTTATAAGCAGACTAATGATGGATGTCAGGCCCTGTGTGCACCTGATATTAAGATGCTGGCGGTGTTTTGAGCTTGTTCGCTCCTGACCACTTCCAGAGGTAGTCGAAACTCTCCACTGACTAACTCTGAAACGTTACGATCTTCAAGTCCTATCTGTTAACCGACAGATCTACAATCAGTTACAATGGATAAGTGTACGCGAAGTTAAGTAAAGCACGCTTATAAACAACGGAGGAAAATTGAGAAAAACTCAATAAAATCACATATGATAAACATAAAAATAAACAGGCTAGCACAACATATGTTTCAGTTAAATAATTAAACTAGTTCATTAATCGCTTTATTTTCTTTTAGGTTTAAGGAAAGTGCATGCTGTTCGTTTTCTGTTCTGAGTATACATTAATTAAAGTAAAGCCTGTGCAGTTTCGAGTGATGTTTCATCCTAGGGCAGCATGATACATTGCATGCTATATTTAATGTGCATCTTGTCAGTAAAGCTTTTACTACACGGATCCACTGTTCACTGACAAGCTGTGCAAACTCTTCCTAATCGCACGCGATGGAAGTTTGGGCTACCTGTGATCACAGAACCGGCAAATTATAATTTTTTCATGTGATCTATCATGCAGCCCATTTTTACTCCTATCTTTATGACCAAAAATGACCATTGATAAAGACAATATCTGATAAGCCTCTCAAACACACACAACACATCATTTATAGCAATGGGAGATGTTTATAGATGTTATTTATAATCATCATTAGTCATATTTTATAGCTGCATAGATAATTTAGTACTATCGTTATATATATATATATATATATATATATATATATATATATATATATATATATATATACACACACACACACACACACACACACACACATATACACACACAACACAATTTTTTTTCCTGATACGAGTAAGGATTATGAGTAGGATTTGCTGACAATTTCTAAGAGATTACTGTTTGCGTTCAGCTGATATATAAATTGCGTGAGCTTATATCACAATATAGACAAAGAATAAGCGTCTGTGGACACAGATAAAGTAAACCTCTAGATAATGACTAACAGCTGCAACTACAGCAACACACAGTGAAGGCAAAGTATCTGAGTTCAGATCAGGAGTATTTTATTCATAAAAATATAATAATGTAGGAAAAGATTTCTATTTCATATAAATGCTATTGTCTTGAATTTATCAAAGAATCCCGAAAGCGTTTCAGAAATACAACAAACGTGAAGCAGCACGACTGTTTTCAACGCTGATAATAATTTGAGGTTTCTTGAGCAGTAACTATTAGACTGATTTCTGAAGGATTCAGCTTTGATCACAGGTATAAATCAATTATTTATAGTTATTTTAAATAGAAATAATATTTCACAATATTACTGTATTTATTGCCCTTTTTAATCAAACGAGAGCAGCCTTGGTGAGACTTCTTTCAAACAGATGCCCAGTCCCCAAACCTTTGACTGGTACTGTATTATTCTAGAAAACTTTATAAAACACCTGCAATAAAAAGACACCCAGAGAATCAAGCTTTGCTCTATAAAACCTTTTTATGGAATTTAATTATCAAAACATCTCGCTGAAGTGAATAGCTTCAGAAAGCATTATTAAATTAAGGGAGATTTGCACTCATTTCAGCGTTTGCCATCTCTCCGCAACTTAAAGCATCAAACATAAAATGCGATCAGTTTGTTTTGCTCGCGTGAGGAATAAAAAGCACTGCTGCACAACTATATCTATATCTACACCTCTCTCCCAGAGCAGTTATAAGAAACAGTTGACCCAAAAGTCCAAAAGTAAGTATTTCCAAATCTCTATGAATTTCTTCGTTCTGTTGAACACAAAGGACAATATTTTTGGGTTACCAACTGACCTCAATAGCAGGAAAAAGCCAATGGTGACCGAACACATCCTTTTTGCTAAATATCTTCCTTTGTGTTCGAAAATGCATACAGTTTTGGAAGTACAAAATTGAGATTTTTGGGTGAGCTATGCCTTTAAAACAAGCATAACGCCTTGAGCAAAAGTGACGCTTGTCCTCTCAAACAGCACTAATCACGTCGCTCCAAACGGGACGTGAATTAAATCTGCTCGCAGCCACCTACCGACTTCCATTACAGAGCGTCCTGAGTGTCCGCTCTGGTCTGAACCGATCGTGTGTGAAGTTGAGTCTGAATAAGCGAGGGATCAGAAAGCGGGAAGGACGTCCACGCAATTACACAAGCCAGCCACCAGACAAATAATTTGGCACCAAAGGCTGAGATCTGTGAAAAGCCGTCAAAAAATATACAGTGGAGGGAGAGAAAGTTTGGCAGCTCTCTGCTTCTTTTTTCCCTCCCGCCTGGCTTTGTGGATTTCCTTCCACTCTTCCTCTCATTAGCCGCTCAACATTAAAACTGTCTTGTGGTCGCAGCGTCTGGCAGAGCTGAGGGCGCTGACGGACGAACGCGCGCGCGGGGATGAAAACAGTTGAAACGACAGTGTGGTGACACCGGAGTGTGGAAATGTTTGCTTAATGCTTAATGGTGGCCAATTAGACAGTGCTCGACAGTAATTACGTTTGCACTTGATCGTCCAAGTGTGTGTCTCAGTGTGTGGGCTTCTTCGGGGGTGGAGAGTGTAGAGATGAGCACGGAGGAACAACACGCTCATTTGAGTTAGAATAAATAAAGTTCACAAAGCTCCAACACTGTGTCAGACTTGATGTTGACCTTCGGCTGACGTTATTAACACTTTGCATAATGAATTTAAAGAGGAGCAGCAGCTCAAGTCATCTGCAGAAGTTATTCTTAAGATATATCAAATAAAATAATATTATATTTAGTGCTGTCAAACGATTAATCGTGATTAATCACATCCAAAAAAGTTTTTGTTTACATATGCTTGTATACTGTGTACATTTATTGTATATATATATATATATATATATATATATATATATATATATATATATATATATATATATATATATATATATATATATATATATATATATATATATATATATATACACATACACACACACACACACACACATATATACATACAAATATATTTTTTACTTGATATAAAAAAATGTTATATAAAATAATCTAAAATATAAGAATATAAAAAAATGTATTTGCATGTATTTTTAAATATATACTGTATGTGTGTGTATTTATATACACACAATAAATTGTACACAGTACACACACAAAAACACACACGTTTTTCACATGTACATAACAGATTTTCAATGAAACATTCAAGTCTCCCAGTCACTGACTTTATTAAAATTGTATGCTTTCCAATCCCCTTCTTTTAAAAACGGTTTAGATAAAACCTGCTTAAATTTTACAATCCACTGCTTAAAAAAAACAGGGCATTTATACCAACGAGCGCTGCACGGGTCAATTTTACACACCATATAACGCCTGTATTTTTGTGCTGTCATTTTCTTGCCTTAATGTTTTAACATTGTCCAAAGTAGGCAAAACCTTTCATCCACCGATCAACTGAATCCCCCTAATTTTTCAGCTCTAATGTCCTGCATAATTACAGACAAATTTAATCGAAATTTTTATGAACGTGATAACCTTAACATCTTGATTTCTTTTTGACAAAATTTCTTGTTCTCTTTAGTTTCACCACATGTTGGTCGAACCAAGACTTTCATAATAACAATGCCTTTAAGACATTATAAATATGAAATCGCCTTGAACATATTTTTCGATGTGATTAGAAGTGAATAATTGGCATTAAAAGTCACATTCTGACATCCTCACTAACACAGCCGTTCCCTTGTGCTTCTGTTTTGTCTGGAGTGTCTGCAGTCAGTCAAGCTGCACAAAAGAGGACATCACAGAACCAGAGACATCTCTGAAAGGTGCCGTGTCACACCTGGACTCTACAGCGAGCGCTGTCACCCGAATCCTCACCCGCTACAAACAGGTGAAATCTGACAGCGTCGCTCTCTTACAAATAATGAGCAATTAAGAGAGAAACTAACCTGTTCTCAAGTGACACAAAACAAATGTGTGATGCGTCTCCTATGGCCATCTCTTGCGCTAACCTTTTTGATTAGAAGAGAGTTCAGTGACAGAGTTCATCTCCTCATGATGCATCATTCACCAAGTAATTACTGATCAACACCTCTATGAGATCTGCTCATCACATCAACAATTGGATCATAATAAATCTCAACTAGAGTATTGACTGGTACCATTTCAAATAAAAAGCGTCAAGCAGATGAACCTGTCAGGAAATAATATTTTTATATTAAAGTGTTTAAAATATTTTTAATACCCTTTACATAATAACGACACTAAACATTTGTATATCAGTAAGAAATACGTCTGTAATTATACAGGACATTAAAGCTGAAAAATTAGGGGGAACAGTCTGATATTGACTGTTATAAAAGAAAAACTAAACAAAACACAATTTAGCCAAAAAAGTTATAATATAATAAGAATAAAATGTAATTATGAAAATGTATTGTTGTTGTTAATGTATTATTATTGTTAACCCAAAACTAAAAGCGCATGCAGAGTTCTCTGAGACCCTGAAAACATGGCTTAGGAGCTGCTCGTGTGTAAATGAGCACAGCTCTGCGCTTCACAACTTGATTAAAGGTGCAGCCCCACAGAATGTATTTAAAGGGACAGTTGAACTAAAAACTAGGTCATTCATTTCTCGTTCCTAACACGAAAGACCTCCGCTTTCATCTTCGAGACACAAATGAACGTAATCGCCCTTATGTATAGCGTGCACTTTCTACTGAAAGTAAACAGTGCTGAGTACACTCACTACGTTCTGGGCTAGTCTACGAAATGGCCGAAGACAATAATACATTGCTGAATAAATTATGTTATTATAGTGAAAAGTATTCTCACAGCTTGGTAAAATGACATTTGAACCCCCTGACGTCACATGGTCTATTTTACCAATGTCCATGCTATGTTTCTGTGCGTTGATCGTGATAGTATCCCTGCTGTCTATGATCAGTCAGCTCTCAAGATTTCATCAAAAAAATCTTAATTTGTGTTATGAAGAAGGATTTGTGGGTTTGGAACGACACGAGAGTGAGTGATTAATGACAGAATTAACATTTTTTGTGTGAGCTAACCCTTTAAAACCACCTAGTTGTTCAAAATACCCAACGACTAGTCGCTTTTGCAAACATCCCTTAGGTGTGTGAAGCGTGAGACTCACCTGCGCGTGCAGCAATAAGGTGGGTGGTGCGGTTTGGGTCTTTGGCGTTGAGCACCAGGGTCTTGCCGAGCTTGGCTCCCAGTGCCTTGGCGTGGTACCACTCCCTCGTGCGCTCCATTGGGTAGCTGGTGGGATACAGGCCGCTGAAGATGATGGTGGTGCCCGAAAGCGCACAGCCCTTCAGTTCGGGAAGGATCTTCCGTATGTCCGGACTCTCAGAGCTCTCTTTCCTGAGGAAGGCCTCATAGCGTGAGTAATACTCGCTGTGGATGCGAACCAAAACCTCCTCCAAGTAAATCAGGTGGTCGTCCTGGTCGATGTCTTCCTCTTCCTCATCGTCCTCATCCTCCATACTGTGATCTAAAGACTCCTCGCCCATGGTGACTCCCGACTGCTCGCTGTTTTGAGACTCGGTTTCTACTTCTTTCTTGTCGGAACAGCCGTTGCCCAAGTCGCAGAGACCCTCGGGATCTGTTTCTGGGACATCGTCCCCCTCTGTCCTCTGTTTGTCCCCTTCCCCACCATCCTCTTTGCTTTTACACTCCTCTGTTTTTGTTTGGCTCTGTTTGGCTTCGCCATCGCTGTCGGATAATCCCGTTTTACCCTCGCTTTCGCTGTCGCTGGAAAGGTCAAAATCCAGGTCGTTGGCAGCAGCGTCAGCAGCGTTTGGGGTGTCCGTCTCACCTGAGCTGCCCTCCCCCTCCGCTTTCACATTACACTTGTCAGTTAAATCTGTGCCGTCGGTGGGCCGTTCCCCTGCAGGGTGAGTCCTCTCGTTGGCCGATGCTCCCTGAGTGGCAGTGGCAGAGGTGGACGACGACTCATGCCCAGTTTTTCGGTCCTTGCTGGATTTCCTGAGACCGTTTCTCTGCTCTTCCTGTCCTGACGCTTCCAAGCTCTCTGCGGGCCGACCTGCCTGGTTACCTACAGCATGATAACAGAAATAAAGCTCAGAGTACAACTCTTGAGTATCAATGTGCGTCTTAATTCAAGCTATATAAAAATAGAGCTTGTGCCACCACAAAACGTCTTTTGGCATTTTAATTGTACTGTCAGACGAGCAGTGATGAGTGGGATTTCAAGATTTCAAGTTTACCTTTCTCTGTGGAGTGTTGCAAGCTGTTAGTGCATAGATAAGATCCCTAAACTTGCAAGGACTAAAGTTTCAAAACCAAAGAGATGGAGAAAAGACCCCCACACTCCCTAAAACAGCTTGTTTGGCCACACCCCCACTGTGCTTATTGGTTTGTCTTTTCTCTCATCACAAATGCAGACGGAGTGTTATGTTAACGAGGAACGATGCTACAAAACATGAGGCATTACGACTGAGATCTTTAACTTGCGCATTGTTAATGAATCCTCAAAAATCGACCTTCCCATTGGCGCTGTTTTGGAACTGCATACAGAATATACAATATATGCAACAAAAAAAAAACCCCTCCGCATATATCTGCATTGCACACAAAGAACTACAAGAGCTGGGTCCCAATAGGGGGCGGAGCTTTTGTATTACCATTGAGATACTACTAAATGTTTTATTATTAAAATTAAATCCCATTCTATTTGAAGGACTTTACTTTAAAGTCAAAAGGTTGAGAAGCAATGTTCTAGACCACTGGTTGGTCAGACAACGATTCACTAATTGATTTTTTTGTGTGTGTGTATAGTTTTAAACACCACTCACAAGATGTGAAGACAGAAGGTCAACCACAAACATGCTTTAACCTTCAAAAGCGAAGCTCTACTTGAACCCCTCTTCACCCAGTGAACCGAGTTCACAAACAGACACGAAATGTTCTTGTAACTCTGTTTCCCATGTGTCCAGCCCGCAGGGACTCACTTCAAACGGCTCTTGACAGGCAGAGCCTCTGAATTGACTATGAACTTTCTTTAGTTTGTGCAGGAGCAAATCAGTTTAATAGATCCCGCTGCTGGTTGGCACGTTGACCTCCGCTGGCAGCTAGTTTCCTGCAGCTGCTGTAAAATGCAGTGCGCTCCTCTCCTCTGTAAGCAGATTATTTCAGAGCTCACGGAGAGAGGTCATGCACGCGCCTTTAATAAAACACCACCATCACCTCTTATTAAACCCTCGTTGCTGAAAAGCGAACTAGTTTTACACCAAAAAAAGTTTTGCAATTTGAAGCAAATCTAATTTCTTCCATCAGTAATACTTGTGAGCAATATCCATTTGTAATAAAAAATTAACCTGGAGATACAGAATTCACATTGATAGACTGAACAGAAGACGAATAGATGTTCTAATATCCCACAACGGCTGCATTTTAAAGCCTCCTGCCATGAGGGATGCCCCATAACAGCACTTAATGGAATAGTTCACCCAAAAATTAAAATATATTGTTCATGTACTCAATTCTAAGGTCAACCAAGGTATAGATAAGTTTGTTTCTTCATCAGAACAGATTTGGAGAAACTTGGCATTGCATCAGCTGCTCACAATGAATCCTCTGCAGTGAATGGGTGCAGAATGAGAGGTGTTTTAACCATTGCTTCAGGCCAAAATCTATAATCAAGTTTCTGCCAGTGAAAACAACCAACCCCTGTTGTTCTCTCACATCAAAATCCACTTACATATTTGTTTTGGTCTGTTTTCACTTGATACAGACAAGACTGATATTATGGATAGAGGCCTCGTGTTTTAGTGGGGATTTTGATGATGCAAACATGCAGCTTTTCTCTTCATAAGACATTAACTAATGGACTGGAGTGGTGTGGATTACTTGTAGATTATTACGACGTTTTTCTTAATCAACTGTTTGGACCTTGTTCCTATTCACTGCAGAGCATCCACTGGTAAGCATATTTATGCGTATGGAAATATAATACGCATGTAAATAGCTCCTAAATATATGCCGTGTGTGTATCTACATATACAAAAATAAACAAATTATGTACAAAAAAATTATGTTGGATATGATTATTCATTTGACTGCAAGAATAAACATACATATACTGCATTACAAATTGAAATAATTTTTTTCCACCAAGAACATTTTACCAATCCCAAACCACATGAATCTTTATAATTGCCATTTATTTTGTAATCATATAAAAGTGATAATTATTTAGTGAAAATTATTAGGCATGTATTTTTTTCCAGACAAAATGAGCCAAGAAAGTGATTAAACGTTAAAAATTATTAATGGCCATGAGAAGTGTTGTGAAATCCATTAAACTTGAGAGAGAGATGCTCTTTTCACAATTCATTTCCAGCATTACCTTTTCTGGCCATCTGTGCCTCTCGTGAGCCCGGCGGGGCGTTGATGTCACCGGTGCCCTGGAAGTAGATGTATTTCTTCACTGTGATGAGGTTGGGGGCAAACTTCCAAACATCCTCTCGGTCGTCTATGATGCACACCATGGAGTCTCCACAGGGGAACAAATTTCTACCAAAAAAAAAAACGCACACGCGCACACAGTTTTCATACTGCCATTTTTAGACTCTCACATTTAGCAGCTGGTGCTTGGTTATGACTAAATGAACAGCACCCAGACAGTGCCAGCCTGCCAAGAGCAAAATGTCAATGAGCATTTTATGACATTAACACTGGTGCAATACCAAAAATAGTGTGGCCAAAAAACGATTTAGACAATTAGCCGGTTTCAAGGTGATTTTTAGTGGATGTATGAAGTCAGTTCTCCTCAGGTTCACACAGATGTCCTGAGAGAGGAACCACAGGTGCAGGAAATCACATTAACTAACGTTAATTAACACCTCACATCCACAAAACGTCACAATCCAATAAAGAAAAGTGTGTTTGTGCCGTCTGCCTCTCAAATAAATGCCATGAAGTTTTGTCATTCGGACATTTTGAAGCACATCTCGAGGGTCTAAACGCATCTGGGGGTCTCTGGGTACACAGCGTAATGAGTATAGATTTATCTGTGAATCTAAACAGCCCCCAAGAACATCTTTCCAACAGCTTGAGCTTAGAAATGGCAAACAAAGTCATTCACACTAATAGAAGCATGGGGCTGTAGGTTTATCGACCTGAAGAAAGTAATCTGTGTGCCGCTCCAGACCGATCGTGACTGTCTTTGTATGATATCGGCCGCTCTGTGAGACTGTTCTTCCTTCAAGGTCAGTGTGAGAGCTTCATACGAAAACCCACACATATTAACGGTCTGACACGAGGAAAGACAAGTGAATTGGATTTCCTCCAGCCTAGTTATTGCATAAAACAAGAAAAAGCAAACAACTCCGGCTCCGAGACGTTTTTATGCTCCCAATGCAGAATAATTCATCTTTAAATACTAAGATAATACCGCAACTATTAGCGCTTGCTTAAATTTAACACACTGTTAAACAAGACGAAGGAGAAAAAGGTAAAAAAGGCTAAAGTTGTCTTTTTAAATTATAAACTCGAAGCGGCTTTTCGAGCCATTTTAATGACTACGTGTTGAGGATCAAGTTCAAAGATTTACAAGCGTTTCACCTCAAAGGAACACAAGGTAAAAAATGCACAAGAGAGAAACGCTTGACGGAAAAGAAATATGAGGTGTATTTTCAGAAAGAATGGAGAATAAACCACCCCAAAACGTTTCGCAGGCTTAAAGTGTGTAAAGTTCTTTTGAATTAAGATCATGCTGCATAAACGAATGCATTGAAGTCTTAAACGTAATGTTTTGCAGTATTCTTGATCTGTCACGCAGAGCCCAATGAAAACAGAAATGGGTCAAAAGCAGGGGTCTGAGAGACTGCACTTGAAAGCATGTTTAGTCTCAAGTTGAATCGGAGCTGTTCTCTGAAGCACGTCTCTTCTTTGTACGAGGACCTTTGTTCACACTGATGGAGTTTTAAAAACACGACGTCCAATAAGCTTTGTACTTAAGAAAAACTACAAAAGATTTTTATTATTCTTCATTTTTTTAAGAAAAAGAAAGAAACAAAATATTATTTGTGCTGTCAAACGATTAATCTTGATTAACTGCATAATGTGTGCATTCTGTGTGCGTTTATTATATATATATATATATATAAACACACATGCATGTATAGATTTAAGAAAATGTTAAGTTTATACAAAAACCTATATACACAATATCAATTATACAAACAAAATATAAATATAATTATGGAATAGACAATATTTTCTAAATATATACTATATATATATGTGTCTTTGTGTAAAAATACTTATTGGCGATTAATCATTTGACCTCACCAAGTAATATTACAATGATTTCCTGTTGTGAAAATGTCACAGTGTGGAAATCAAGCTTCAGGGTCATGCTCCCCTATGTTCAGCAAGGCTGCAATCTAAATATTTTACAATATAAAATAGCTATGTTCTATTTGAATATATTGTAAAGTGTAATTTAGTCCTGTGATCAAAGCTGAATTTTGAGCATCATTACTCCGGTCTTCAGTGTCACATGATCCTTCTGAAGTCATTCGTGATTGGTACCGTCATCGGTTTTGAAAGCACCTGTGCTGCTTAATACTGAAACTGACATTTTCATAATTCTTTTTGATGAACAAAAATGTTCGATCAAAGCATCCTTAGTGAAATAAAAGAATTACCATCTTTGGAAAAAAACTCATTCAGAAAAGTAAATGTTAATTGTGATGCTTCGTTTTGTTTGTAAAACTTCGAGAAAGATGCTGAAGGCTAAACCACTCCAGAAGCAGAAGACATGAAACATGCCTCACCTGAGGTTGCCCGTCTTAGAGAAGGGGTCGATGCATTCGTCTCTAGACATGATCCGATGAGAGAAGAGCTTCTTTTCAGGGTCTAAAAAACCTTGTTAAAAGAGAAAAATAAATTGGCACGAGTGAGAGAAACGAAGGAAACGGTCATTTCTTTTAAAGACGAAGTCTAAATTACAGCTGGAAGCAGAGCTGTAAACGCTGTAGTTTGGATGGGACTGCATTGAGGCCGTTTACGGCTGTAATAAAAAGAAAACAGGAAAAATAAAACCAACCAATGCTTTCAGGCTTTCAAAGATGCAGCTCTGCCAAGCCTTCAATCTCCTGCCCTTACAATATATAATAAATCAAGGCTTGAGCTCAGAAAAGTTGAGCTACTTCCTTTAATCGTGTCTTATCTACTTCTGACTGCATCCATATGACTCCACACGTTCAGGTACAAGTACAAATATACATAAAAACAACATACATATAATAAGTGTTCAAATATGCGAGATGCCAAATATGAAGCTCACTTAATGCAAGAGCACTTCGGGTCTCGTTCAAAGGTTGCTGCACACCTGAGACACAGAAACCTGAGGAACCTGAACTAAAACCACAAACCAATAATAAACACTCCTACCTAAACCAAAGAATTAATGCAGCACTCATAAAGGTTACTATTAGAAATCGATGGTGTATATTATACGTGGCTATAATAAAAACCATCGCTAAACCAGTTTCTTACTTCTAAGTCATTTAGCAGAAACGTTTATCAAAGCAAATAAAAGGACGGCTGTTTTGACGCATTTTTGTTAATATGCTGCATTAAACAGCCAAATGCAGCAAAAAATATATTGGGCTTCAGCAAATGGTAAAACATATGAACAAATGCTGCCACCTGGTGTCAGTGTTAAAGGCCAATATAAGCTGAAAACCAGGGCTTATGTGTTTTATCATCCATCGGGTGGGAATCAAACATTTTGATCGGTTCGGAAAACTAATATTGCGCCTGTCGCCGGTTTGAGGTATCATTCATGTTTCGTCCAATGTGTCACATGGCAACAACGTACCCGCGATGGTGTGAGCGTATAAACGGCTGCCGAAGGTGAAGACGTGCAGCTCATAGAGTTTGGCGATCTTTTCCAGGAAGTCTTTGCAGTGAGGCCGCAGTCGAGTGTGAAGCATAGGCTCACCCCGTCCCAGCTGGAAATGAAAGATTCCCTGCAGAACAAAAAAAACAACAAGGCACTCAGAGGGAATAAATGTCACTTTTGCTCACTTTCTAAAAGAAAACATTAAAAATCTGACCAGCGGTGCATCTGCTGTTCATTTCAACGGAAATGCTTTAAAAGCGGCCCAATTTCTGACAGCAGACATAATGTAATCTTTTAATGAGAGCATTTGAGCCTTTTGATAGCTCAGTTAATGGTCTAGCAATTGTTTGGTATGAAGATCTAAGAGTTTTTTCTGCTCAAGCTGATCTAGCGAGTGAATGCGCGTCTGGCGGAGCGAAAGCACTAACGCCTACGAGAAGAGTGAATCGAAAATGGATGATAGCGGAGGAAAAAAAGAAAACAAAAAAAGTAAGATGCAGTCATTTAAATAGAAATCAATCAACAAGGCTCGTCGAAGCACCGCTTCCAGTTACATCCACACGCAAAAATGCAAATGAGATCACAAAGAAGTCTAAGAAAACCGTACTGCTGTCTACGTCTTATTTTTGTTTATTGATAAACTCAAACGAAATGCACGTATTGCAGATAAATCTTTGGAAGCCACCAAAACATAGCACCTAGCCCTAATGGCACATGAGCACAATACAAACCAATGGGAAAAAAAAAACCCTGTAAAAATAATGCCACTTTAATGAGCATCAAAAAAATGCCATTTATATTACTAAGGGATAGTTAAAAGATACTGTTGCAAAGAATTTGCATTTAAAAAAATGCTTTTAAAAAACTTCGTAAAACAAACTGAGAAGAAATACATATCAATTCATCAGGGGAGCATTAAATTGACCACAAGTGACAATAAAAGCATTTGTGATGTTCTTGTGTGTATGTGAGGGATTGACTATACATTTTATACATTCTCTTTAATAAACACTTATGTGTGCTTTCGCTAACACCTATCAAAACCCTGAGCATACAGCCTTATGAAGAACCTCTTACAGTGCTAAACATTTCACTTACACTTACCTTTTACCTCACAATACGTCAGCGTTATGAGGTTTGGGATGCATAGGTTGCACACATTTTGATCATTTTGAGCAGTCTTGTTTTAAGGAATTTAAAGTTAATACAATTTCTCAAATATTTATATATATATATATATATATATATAAAAATAATAATAATATATATTCTTGCGTCATACTGGCTTTGCTGTAATTCTTGTAAAAAAAAAAATTCTCAATTTGTAAAGTAATAAAAAGTGGTTAGACAGGCCTCTATGCTTACTTTTCTTAACTGTACCAAAGTTCAAGATCTCAGGAGAGACTTCTAATCAATCATCAGAAATTCGGTTTAAATATTAGCCTTCCCACGAGATGATAAAGTGATTTAAAGTCAAACTGATTAACTTTTGCATTGGATTTTTTCTATATAATCTTATGTCAAATTCAAAAGGCAATATTTATAAGCTTTTAAAAAAATTCTAATTAAAACAACAGAATAAAAATAAGCAGAATAAGTTACTAATCTAATTCAATCTGAATTAAAATACATATTTAGACTTACTAGAGAGGTGGCTTGCAGGTGTATTTTCAGAGGTTTATAGAGGCGTGACTGCTAAATTAATACATTTGTGTTGAGGTTAATGTTTTAAATATAACATTTTGGAAATAGATATATTAAAGGATTTAAATAACACAAATCCACGATCCATTAAATCACATCCAGAATCATTTTGTATGTAATACATCTATGTGTACTGTGTATAAATTATGTATAAATACGCACACGCAGTATATACTGCGAAAATATTTAGACGTGTATACATTTATATATGTATATTCTCATATTTAAATGTGTTTAATTTTTTTTATTAAATGTATACATGCATGTGTTTGTATTTATATATAACACATAATAATTATACACAGTATACACGCATTGTGAAAACAATAATCGTTTGACAGGACTACTGAAGACTGGAGTAATGATGCTAAAAACTCAGCTTTGAATAAATTGCATTCTAAGAAAATTACAGTTTATCTTTTACAACATTATATACAATTATTTACAGTATTACTGTATTTTTGATCTAATAAGCGCAGCTTTGCTAAATGGTACCACGCTCAAACTTCTGAGCGGTAGTGTAGCGCGCCGTTTTCAACGGTTACCTTGTTGGACATGCGCTGGCAGTGCTGTTCAGTGGTGTGGATCAGCGTTTGGTCCAGATCCACCATCAGCACTAACTTCCTGTTCCTGTGAAGTCTTTGCTGGTCCTCTCGGCCAAGCTGCTCCGCTTGCTGCTCACAGACACAGAGGGATAAAAAAAACACTGCGTTGCTGCACCAGACAGATTGTGCAGAGTAAACTAATCATTCTAGACACGGTCACTTATCAAAGCCCGTCTGAAACGTATTTGACCCACAGATCATCACAAAAACATGAATAGCACACGTTAAAGGCCCCCAGTATACTTGTTTAAGAAAGTTTCTGATCAGTTAGTTCAGTCTTCTGGTATATGGGTTTTCACGAGCGCACACCAAACAGCTGTTTTTGTAGCTTTTGTGTTTTTAACCTAAACAGGTATACAGCTAAGTTTTTTTGAGTTGCACCAGAGACCCGATTAAAGCATTTAAACACCGAAAAAGTCGGATTTTCATGATGTGTCGTATTTCAAGCAAGCATGTTTATGGTGTCAAATGTGAAAAATTTGGGGGTTTTCCTTTGAGCAGGAGAAATGAACAGAAGCCAGTGAGTATCAGAGAATACATGTAGAGAAAGTTTCTAAACCTTTTTTGCTCGAAACACAAAGGGCCTTAAGAAGTGTTGAACGGCAGGACTTACCTCAGAGCTGACCATCAGCTCGGGAACACTGTGCACCATGGAAACGGTCGCCGTAGAGATGGGCGCCAGCTGCTTTCCATTCTTGCTCTGCAGTCTGAAACGTAAGAGCATCTTCAGCACCACACAGCTACTAACAGAAACAACTAAGATCCGACACAAGTGGGGGGAAAAAAACTGGGAAAGACAACAATAGCTCCTGACAGACAACTTGTCACTTTTTCAGGTAAGAGGAAAGAGACGATTGTGAACTGGAGACTGACAGTCGAAAGTAAAGCAGACTCACTGAGTTAAGTCCTGGCCGCATTCGGCACACAAACCCTTCATTACAATGGGATGACTGCATTCTTCCACTTTTGCTATCACACTCCTGTTAAAAAGACAACAAACGTGCGGAAATGAATACAGCGATAATCAAAAGCGCTTCATACACATTCTCTATGCTTGTTCGCAGGCTAAACCCCAGTCATAGTGAGAAGTAGCATGCAAAGCATTTCTCCAAACTCCAGTATAAGCACAAAGTGAAGTGTAAACTTTTTTTTTTATAAACTAATTTTCAGTTGACTAACAAAAAAACTAAACCTGAGCAAAATTTTTTAACACATGCAGCACCCTCTGCTGTTAAAAACAGCAAAAAAAGCATGAATGACACCAAATGACATATATACATATATATTTGATTTAATATGTATGTGTGTGTGTGTGTGTGCATATACACACACACTCAATACGCATTATTTAAACGATTTCCCATAATTTGCTAACTGTTAGTCACAGGCCGTATTGAAGAAAGGGGCATTCTCACGACGTCCCTCGGAATGTAGAATATTTTATTAATAATTATGGTTTTGGCACCTTTTTTTAATGTGAGCATGTAGATATATTAACAGCCTTCCCACACACGTTTCCAGAAGGAATTAAAGATCTTCACATCCTTAAAACATATGCATAACAAAAGCCCTTAAGCTGTGCAATCTGTTGGAGGTGTATTCTTATAACTAATTCTACTGTTTAAGATTGTTATGTCTTCTTTGTAGGGGGTTTTATATAGCAGTTATATCTTGCTGTTTGTGCTGGTAAATGCTCGTGTATTATGCATATTCCTCATTTAGGGTTATACACCGATATGTTCCCGAAATGCGAACGTTTTAGCAGTTCAATTTGAATTTGAATTTGAATTTGATTTGAGTTCATCGCGATGTGAAAATTCTTAAATCGAGACACATTTACTTAAAAAGCGAAATTACATAAAATGAAACGTCTTGTTTATGAGAAATTAATCATAATTTTAATATTTAAATAAGAAGACATCACGAATGAATTTGAAAAATGAGTTTTTATACCCAGTGACATTTGTAATTAAGCATAAATTTGTTTCATTTATATAAATCTCTATAAATAAAAAGGTTCTCAGTTCGCATCTCAAAAAGTTTTAATGATCCTACAGTATTTGTATTCGAAAACCCCACCAAAAAAACCCCACTTATTTTGGTTTTGACAGAATGCAATATTCAATGCATGACTTTATAAATCCCAGACTTCTGCTCTGATTTAGGACCTTTTTAAGACCCACAGAAACCTTTTAATAGACATGGACTAATGTTCACAAAACTCTCATTTTAGTATCGTTACGTCTTTAATCCCACAACTTCAACAAACTCGCTTCTAAACATTAAGGTATCATTTGTAAAATAAGCTGTAACGATTTAACACGTTTCTCCTCCGACTACTTAGATTCCGCTCCATGCGTTCATCAACACGCCCTCTCTCCACCGCCCCGCCCTCTACACAAGTGTCAGCCAATCGGACGGCGGCAAAGCACCAGGGACAAATTGATTGACACGCAGAGAGCGTTTCTGATTGGCTAAAAAGGGCGGGCCGCTCCCCCAACTCTTGTTTTGCTGTTTACAGAGTCCATCGGAGCTTATCTCTCAATATACATATTTAAGTGATACCTCTATGTTAATACGAACTATTTACGGGTGACATAACAGCAACCACAAGCAACACACTCACACGCCATTAAACGTGTTTTTATACCGTTACTAGGCAGCGTGGAAGTTGAGCTGCTGCTGTCACGAGCTCAATGTTGAGCGCCAGTGCGCGTGCAATTTAGCTTAGCTCGAGCTAATAAGCAAAGGCAGCAAATTAAAGCGTAAAACGGCATGTCAACCGTTACAACGCCGCCCTATCCAGCCGCGACGGCGCGACTTACCCAGGCGCGATGACCTGTCCGAGTTGACCGCACAGTTCCCGCACAACTCCAGCGCGGTCCGACTTCAGCTTCCTCTCGGCCGCTCTGCACTCGCCTTCGGCGGGGATCGGCGCGCACACCGCGATCACGGAGTCCAAGTTCACCAGAGCTCCGGGCTTCACCTTCCACTCGAGCAGCCGCAGAGGACGCGCTCCGGCGGGGCAGCGGATCTCCGTCACCTGCGCCGCGGGGGCCTCCGCTGCCGCGCCGCCTCCGGAGTCTGCAGGCTCCTCCATCAGAGCTTTAAACTTCCGCCGGAGACACGCGGCGGAGCGCACGGGGCGTCTGGGGAGAATTAATAAAAGCGCTAAAATAATCCAGAGGCGAACCGGGAAAGATAGCGATGGAAACGAGCTGTAACGCAAGGCAGGCTGAGGCGCAGGTTCGCTCTTCCCGCCCGTAAACAGGAAACACAAGGCTGCAGCGCGAGCGAAAGTCTTTCCACTTCCGGGAGACTTTAATCGCACTCTTGATTTAGATTTACATTAATATTAGAGTATAATATGTACTTTATAGTAGTAATAATAATAACACTTATGTATTTAAATAATAATAATAGTAATAATCATTTATATAAAATAAGACAAAAAAGTTACGTCAAATATTTACAGTCATATCAAACTTGTGGTTTAGAAAAAATCTGACCTGAGCATTTGTAACAAGCTGTTTTTATCTACCCCCTCCCCCTCTGAGACAAGCAAACCCCTGGTTTGTGATGTAATCTGATGAAATATCACGATCATACCATCTGCCTCCCGGTGTCCGGGGATTAGGCCGCGCCATACACGCAGCTACTCGCTCAGCGGCTACATTTACACTGTTTTCGATAAACTCGAGTTTTAAATCGTGCATTTAAAAAAGGAAAAAGCTTCTGTTTTCTCTTATTTTTTTTTCCCTCCAATGCGACTTTAGCTGTATTAGCTTTTAAAGAAAATGTAACATTATGTAGACGTATGATATGGAACAATATATTGGAATAAACCTCTCTCTGAACGTGTGCGGGGGGCACTAAATTGAGAAAACAACAACAACAACAACAATAAATAAAACACTATATAATACATTTAATAAATACATTTCAGTTGAAACAATTCTTTTTGTTTGTTTCAGATGGGGAAGGCTTATCGTGCTTAGTGCTTTTAAATAATAGACGTGTTACCATATTGCACACCTGAGATAATCCAAAAACTGTATTAGTAATATTATGAAACACCACGGTTAAAAAGTTTACGTTTTCTGTTCAAATTTCACTTCTTCTTCTTCTTCTTTTAATGTACGTTTATTTTAGTTTACGTTTATATTATTCATTTAGGTGTTTTATTATTATTATTATTATGATTTTGTTTGCTTGCTTGTTTATTTATTTATTTATTTATCTGTCTTGCCTCGCTTTAAACGTCTAACGTTACTGTCCCTTTAATTAAAGGCATACGCTCCTCTTTTCACGTGAACATTTTTAAATGTTGCATTATTCGTATAAGATTCTGGATAACACTATTGTTGTTCAGTTGCTCACTGAGTTCGACTGCTCCCGTTTTTCCAAAGGGAAAGGTAAGGTCTGGATCGAGAGTTATTCACAGGGGCAGGGCTCTCTGAAGGTCGCGTCAGACCACCGTCACGTGACCGACGACGTCACGACAAGCGCTCTCCCAGCTGTCCAATCACAGCGCAGCGTGCGTGGTCTCGGAGCGCGAGGAAGACGCGTCCGCGACCCGGAGAGAGGACCGTAGCGAGCCGCTCGTGCGATCGTCAGCCCGAGCGAACCGGAGACATGACGGCAGAGACGTTCAGATCGGTAAGGACAGCGCTTTCCGCTGAAGCGCTGGTCGCTGATTTCTTGCGCTCGAGCTTCCTGATCAGTGTGATGCTGGTGCTTGATGAAAGGTCACTGCATTTCTGTTTCACACTCATGCACTTATTGAGAGGCATTTATCATTTCCAGGTATATCTCATATGTCCAGTTGGGTAGTGCAGGGCAGATCAGAGCAGTCAAGGCCAGAGGAAATGTCAAAGCATGCTTTGTGCTTGATCACCGTAAGCCTTAAATCCCAAACTAAACTTCTTGTATCCAAGTCTAACAATAGAAAGATTGCATGTCTTACAGTCCAGCGCTTCCTGATAACCTTAGATTAAAACCAAAAGTACGATTACAAAACATTCCCACGGTAGCAATAGGCTTAAGGAATGTAATGTAATGTAACTGCAGGTACTGTTCATTGTTGTTAATTGTTATACATTTATTTCAAAATTGGAAAATAATCGAAAAAGCTTGACACACACACACACACACACACACACACACACACACACACACATATATATATATATATATATATATATATATATATATATATATATATATATATATATATATATAAAACCATTGCAATATATATAATTACACACATATAACATATAAAATATTTTTAGAAGTGCTGGGCAACAATTAAAAGCGATTAATCACATCCAAAATAACAGTTTTTGTTTTTATAATGTATGTGTGTGTACTTTATGTATTTATTACGTATATATAAAGACACGCGCAAACATTTATTTACATGCATTTTGAAAATATTTAAATGTATTTACTACTCATATCATTTATTTTACATACACATATGTAAATGTATTTTGCTTAAATATGCACATGCATGTGTGTTTATCTATACATAATAAATATTCACAGTACACACTATATATGTACGTGCGTATTGGGATCTTAGTCTTACATTTAGCCAAACGGGACAGAAGCTGTTTGTGTTGGACATCGGCTCTTTGAGCTCGTGCGGCGGTTTAGAGTCGATTGTTTATCTTCGTCGAGCGGCTGCTGATGGGCTGTTGTTTATCATACTCTATTGAGACCTTTACACTGGAGCACATCCCTGACCTGTCCACGAACCAAGCTGCCCGAGGAAAGACATTTCGTTCCCTGCTTCTATAAACATTCTCCCTTTGACATGGCCTTGATGGGAAAGTCTGGCGCTGTAGACTACCAAAACACAGCTCACAGATCGTCTCCGAGATGTTTTTAAGGGTTGACTGAGTTCTCATGCTTTCATGTTTTCTTCTCTTTGTCTTCAGTTAAGGTTGTGTCAGCGTCACGTGTCTCTGTTACGGCGGTGTCCTCGGCTCGTAGGCCTCCGAGTACTCCACCACAAGTTCTCCTCTCACAGGTGGGCTTCTCTCGCTTCGTTGGGCTCCGACTTTAAGGGTGAAAACGCCACGGGTTTTAGCAAGCACTTCACCGTGTTGAACGAGGGCATCGTGGGTGTGCTCTTTTCCTCCAGAGTTGTAAAGAGTCACAGGCTCTTCAGGAAGCTGCTGGTTGGCGTTTCGGTGGGTGTCCCGCTCGTGGTCGGGGTACGGTATGCGGTCTCCGAGCCCAGAGAGAGGAGGAAGATGAAGATACTAGCAGAAGGAGTTGGACGCTTCTGCAGGTGAACGTCCTTGAGTGATCTTCGTTTGTTTTATTTGAGCAATTTATCAGTCATCACTCACGTTCTATATACATCTATTCATATTCTTCTAAAAAATTCATTAATTTATTATTATGTTATTATTTTATTCTTTAAATTAAACATTTTATATGCCGCAATAAGGATAAATACATATATGTTTGTCAACCACTCAGAAACTGTACATGCATTGCATGGCTTTAAATCTTCATCATGCAGCCGTTACTCTTGATATCATGACTGAAGCTGTGAAGTTGTGTATCTGTGTGGCGTCAGGTCTCTCTATGTCGGGCTTGTGATATCAGCAGACTACTGGTGGACGTCCAACATCGCTCTCAGAGGCCTGGAGGAGGTAAGCTTAAGGTTCATTTTTGGGTGAACTATACATGCAACGTGACGCTTTTCTTGGATCCCCTTGTTCCATCCTCATCCTCACCTCAAAGCACTGAACGTGACTAAACGTATCACACACTGCTTGTGTCGGTCTCTCCAGAGCAGTCCAGAGTATGAAGCGCTCCTGTCAGCGTGTCACCAGAGAGCCGCCAGCAGCATGGTGGACGGGGCCATACAGAACGGAGGCCTGTATATCAAGCTGGGACAGGGCCTGTGTGCATTTAACCACCTGCTACCTCCAGAGTACATCGGCACCCTGCACGTGCTGGAGGATAAAGCTCTCAACAGAAGATACAAAGAGGTGAGCGCCTCCAGATCGACATGAATTCAAATCATACATCAAATGCTACCTGGTTTTTTTTGGGATTTGAAGGAAGACGTCAATATGTGGTTTTGCGTTCTTGACGTAATTTTTTTTACCCAAAAATCCCTGCTGAATTATACATTTGCATGCACGCTAAAAAATTGGGATGTGTTTTTAAAGGAAGTGTGTTTAATACAGTCTAAAAAATAGTAATAAACATGTATGTTTTAAGTTAACATTTTAAAATGTGAATTTTCAGCATCACTACTCCAGTCTTCAGGGTGACATGATCCTAAAATTCATTAAGTCTTCATTTCAGTTTAGTTAATTTCATTATAATACTCATCAATAAAGCAAAAATACAATTGGAACAAGGGTTAATCAAAATGAATTAGTGAAATGCCTGGATTGGTAAAGAGATCAGTCCCTTAAGAGTGTTATAAAGCTGCTTGGGTGCAAGCCATCGACTTCTGTGTTAAACACCAGCTTAACAGGGGTGTTGATTACTTCAGAACAAGATCACACTTACGTTGATTCATTTAGAATACTTCAGAATGACAGACGTTTCATTAAACTCCATGTTAAACACCACACACACACACACACACACGTATATAAAACCCGTAACCCGTCTGGTCCTGTGTTGTTGCAGGTAGACGCTTTATTCCAGGAGGACTTCAGCACTACTCCAGACAAACTCTTCAGGACGTTTGACTATGAGCCGGTGGCCGCTGCCAGCCTGGCCCAAGTACACAAAGCCCAACTGCATGATGGGACACCTGTAGCTGTGAAAGTATGTTAGGGCTGTGCTTGATGTGCTTTTAAATGGATCCATCGTTTGAATGCATGACTTTTTCTTCTCCTTTTTTTTTTTTTTACCTGTAACTTGATTCTATGTTCAGCACCGTGTCTGCATTCTTTTTGTTGTGAATGTCGCAAGCACAGGCAGCACAGAGGAGCAGCATGAAGTGCTCATCTAATGATTAGTGAGCTGTTGATGTCTGCTGTGTTCAGGTGCAGTATATTGATCTCAGGGATCGGTTTGACGGTGATATCAGGACTCTGGAGATTTTGCTGGACATAGTGAAATTCATGCACCCCAGCTTCGGTTTCCGCTGGGTCTTACAGGTCAGTGTTGGCTCGCCGAGGATTTATAAAAAAAATGGAATTTAACTCTTTTGAAGTGATTTTTCATCTAGTTTTGGAGTTTAGCAAAAATAAACGATAAAAACATCATATAATTCAGCCGTAATATTTCCCATAACCCACAGAAACTGGAATGGTGATCGTATTAGATTGATTTCTGCAGGATCATGTGACACTGAAGACTGGAGTAATGCTTTGATCACAGGAATAAATTGAAAATAAATTATCTAACATATCCACACAGAGAACAGCCGTTATAAATATCAATATTTCACAATATTACAGTTTTTGATGACACAAAAGCATCCTTGGTGAACGTAAAAAAATGTTCTTTCTTTAATTTGGTCATCGTCCTGAAACACAAGGTTGAGATTTCTCCCGTTTTTGTCCTCTGTGGCGCTGCTAGGACCTGAAGGGAACGCTGGCCCAGGAGCTGGACTTTGAGAACGAAGGCAGGAATTCTGAACGCTGTGCCGAAGAGCTGAAGCACTTTAAGTTTGTAGTCGTGCCCAAAGTATTCTGGGAGCTGACCAGCAAGGTGTGGACGGGTGAGCTGTCACTTTGACCTCTATCTCTGACGCGTGCCTGAATAGAAACCGTGACTCTGTGTCTGTGCAGAGGGTCCTTACAGCCGAGTTCTGTGACGGATGCAAAATCAATAACGTGAAGGAGATTCGGCGTCAGGGACTGAGTCTGAAAGACGTGAGTTTATTAACATCGTTTACGACCGACCGGCTCCCGGAGTGAAGATGATGATGATGATGTGTGTTTCAGACGGCTGATAAACTCATCCGCATATTCGCAGAGCAGATCTTTTACACCGGCTTTATTCACGCCGACCCTCATCCTGGAAACGGTGAGATTATCTCTATGAGCCTTTTGTCGGTTCATTCGTGAGCGTGATGTGAAGCGTGTCTGGTTTCAGTGCTGGTCAGAAGAGGTCCAGACAGTAAAGCGGAGCTGGTCCTGCTGGATCACGGGCTGTACGAATACCTCTGTAAAAGGTGAGGAGGTGAGAGAGGAAGGCTGTTGTAATGTGCCCGAGGCAGACGCTGACGGCAGCCCGTGTGTTTGTCAGTGACAGAGCGGCTCTGTGTCGGCTCTGGAGAGCCATAATCCTGCGCGACGAAGCCGGCATGAAGGCGTACGCAGGTCAGCTCGGGGTCAAAGGTAACGCTGGTTTTCTTCAGCCAAAAGCTCTTCCGCTCTTCTGCACTTATTTGATCCAAAATATAGCAAAAGCAGTAATACTGTGAAATATTTTTACTATTTAAAGAATTGCTTGTATTTTAAAAAGTCTTCAGTGTCACATGGTCCTTCAGAAATCATTGGGATATGATGATTTAATGTTCAAGAAACTTTTTTTTATTGTTATCATCAATATTTAAAAGAGTAAACTATTTCTTCAAGATTCTTTAAATAGAAAATCCAAAGATTTATCTGAAATAAAATGTTTTCTAACATTATACACTGTACCGTTCAAATGGATTTTGTTTTGTGTTTTAATATTTACTTCTAGAAATGAATACTACTTAATAATGTCTAAAAAGAAGATATTATCAGTAGATTCATAGAGAGAGAAATGAGAATGTGAGAAACAGACGCGTTCAGTATGTTGGTCTGTCCCAGAGTACTTCCTGTTCAGTGAGATGCTGCTGCAGCGGCCGATCAACATGTGGGACCTGGGTCTGGGGAACATCCTGACTCGAGAGGAGACGTCGTACATGCGGGACATGGCCGTGAACCGCTCCGATAAGATCATGCAGGTGCTGAAGTGCATGCCTCGCCCCATGCTGCTGGTCTTCAGGAACATCAACACCGTCCGCTGCATCAACATCACTCTGGGAGCTCCGGTCGACCGCTACTTCATCATGGCCAAGTGGTACGAGACCGGTGTCCGACGGCTGCCTCGGTTGAGTAGTGCTTTAGATTCTGCCCGTCATTTCAGTGTGTGTGTGTGTGTGTGTGTGTGTGTGTTTCAGTGCTGTTAGGGGATGGGGCAGAGGTCAGGCGGACGACACCAGGATGCTCTCCAGACTGTCCGTCTTCTGCTGGGTCTGCTCCTTCTGGGAAAGCGTCAAGTTTGAATTCGCTTTAAGGTGATGACGCTAATCATCGCAATTCTTTCTCCAAATTCCCTTTTATTTAAAACATTTTAATAATTTATTTACATTAAGGCCCTATGGTTTATTTAATCTCTTCTTTTGTACTTTGAAATTCTCTCTCCGTTTATGACAGCATTCTGGATTTCTGTAATTCCGAGCCCTATGACACTATGAAACATTAGCCTGTTTTTGCGCTGGAGATGGTCTCTCACATGCACCTCGTCGGTTCTGTTCCTCCAGGTCAGAGATGGCGCTCATGAGCATCACTCGCTCCCTGCTCAAGCTGCTGTCTTACTGCCGTCTCATCACACTGGACCAGGACGTCTATCAGTATCTGAAATGAAGCGTCTCGTTCCTCGTCTCTCCTCCGGGCCTGTGGTCTAACACAGTCTGCTTTGGGTCGTTGATTGCTCTTTTAAAGGGATAGTTCACCCCAAAATGAAAATTCTGTTATTAAGTACTCTCCCTCGTGTCGCTCCAAACCCGTAAGGAGTTCATTCATCTTCAGAACACACATTAAGATATTTTGATGAGAGCTCTCTGACCCTCCACAAGACAGCAAGGATCCCCACACACAAGTGTTCCCGTAGCTTCACAAAATTAGGGTTGAACCACTGCTGTCACATGGACTATTTTATCAATATCCTTGCTACATCTCTGAGCTTTGTGCGGATGCTTGCTGTCTGGAGGTCAGAGAGCCCTCACATTTCATCAAAAATATCTTAATTTGCGTGAAGATGAACGAAGATCTCTCTGCGGTAATTTTCGGGTGAGCTATCCCTTTGACCACGCGCTCGTTGGAGCTCGAGCTTCCAGGAACCGGCCTCTCGCCGTGGCTTTCCTCCGAAATAAGCGCCGGCGAGCGGCATTTCACAGAAAGCAGAGGACTTTTTAATTCAGCTTTTATCAGTTCTGATAGTCCGCGTTTAACAGACTCGTTTGATTCAGGAAATCCGAGCTGCGTTCGTCGCTAGGACGATTCATGCTTATAATTTCAGGGCGGCAATAAAAACAAATCAGTCTGAACAAAGCAAATAATTATGCTAAAAACCTTTTACCTCGACGGGTTTAGCAATTTCAGCGAGTAATAAGAGTTCAGACTGCACTGACAACAACCTTTTTACTAATTCTATTTAAAGTTTTATATTGTATTTATGAGGACTTTGGTAATTAATTGGTGATACGCGGTTGAAACAGGTTTTGCTGTCTAACGTTTCTAGACGACTCACTGTCAGATTGGATATGTAATCTACATGCTATGTATTCTGAATGTAAATCACTTATACTGCACTTTCATGTGCTTATATCACCTGGAGTTAGAAATCAGAACCAGTCAAAGAATCTTTTTGAAAATGCATCTTATTGAGAATTATTTTTACAACTCGTAATATTTAATCAAACTGTCCGAGCGTCATCTTTTAGTGCAGTATCAGATATATGCTGGATTTCTCTGATCATTTTCTCCACTTAAATCATTACACTCAATTGAAAAGCACAAAAGAAAAGTCACTCTCTGCTTTAACCCTGAAAGCAAACAAAGCGACCCTTGTGAACACTTACCAGAGAACGACTTGGATTATGTGTTTGAGGTTCTGTTGTTCTTCTTCAGTGGTCAGACTGTATCTGCACTCAGAGAATCATGTGATGAAAAGTAAAGAATAACGACACAGAAAGCTTCGGAGTATCGGCGTGTTTGTTCTGAATGTCAACAGGCAATACGTTCATATTTTTTGTTACAAAATATTCTAACAAATGCAATACCATTTACTGCATGTTCTTTTTTTCGGTCAACAAAAAAACCCCAGTATGACAAAGTTTCTTAATTTTCTATCAAAACATTGAAATATAAAACAGAGTGGGCAGAGGATCCTCGGGTGATGAAACGCACAGCTCTTCAGAAGTGAGCAGTTACTCTGTCAATCTCCAGAAGATCATCCAGGATCTGAAACAAAGGGTAAAAGCAGGAGAGCTTATGAATTCAAAGATAATTAAGAGCGTGACGTTTCAAGCAGGGTGATGTTGTATTTTGAGGTGTCCTTACTTTTATAATAACAATTGTGCGGAATTATGCGATCCTAAACCAAACCATAAAGTACATGTAGTTCTTTAATATTAATAGTACTTGTATAATTACACTGTAACAAGGACACCTTAAAACAAAGGGGCGACGGTGTTTGTATGAGAAGGACAGAGCAATATCTATATTGAACTAAATTCACAAAGGTTCACACAAAAACAAAGTTTTATTTTTATGAAATTTTCAAAATCTTAAGCTTTTGGATATAGAATAGAATAGAATATTCGCATTGGTCTGAAAAAAACAGAAGATGAGCTTAGCGAAGATGCTCATTTATTCTCTGCCAGCGGGTGGCGCTTTCAGCGCTTTCTCTGGGCTGCACATGAAGCAGAGCTAAGATCTGAGTCTCCGGCACTTACGATGTCTGATGTTGTGCCGATCTTCTTGGCCAGTTCGCTGCGCTCCATGGTGCTGAGGTACAGGTACTTATTCAGCAGCTCTCCGTCCAGGATGTTCTTCACGGCGTTCTGCAGCGTCCGTCGATCACAGTGCAGCATTCTGCAGAACAACACAGATGACACATCTGACCTGGAAGTGTCTTAAAAACACCTCAAACTGGACGTTTCTGAAATACTTGAATTTTTGTGAAATGCTCATTTAAATTTGCATGATAATGGTCTGATTTGGACAATGTTAACTCTGCTATATTACCTCACAGATTAATAATATTAACCCTGCAATAATAAGCCTGACATGAAATAATAGCCATTTATCCGTTTCCGCCACTGAATGAAAAAAATAAAAGGTTATTAAGAGGGTTTTTTTTATTTTTGCATTAAATAAAATAACTTCACTTAACACCATAAAAAAGGTTTGTTTTCCCAACTAATTTCTCTTTTTATTATTTTTAAAGTGCCCTCACTGTGAATTTTTTAAATATAATCTTTCATCCAGTGTGTAACTGAATTAAAATACCATGCAGTGTTTTAAATCTGAAAGTGCACCGAGTATAAAGTTATTGTCTCTCAAAAGAAAGAGCCGACTCTGAATCACTGAAATGAATCATTTTTTTAAATAAATCCCAAGTCGTTTCATGTTGATGTCATATGTAAAAGCATATTATAAAACCTCGCATGCATGTTAACCTGCTGTTGGAGACGAAATACGAACATAGGGTCGATTTAAATTGAGCAATAAATACCGCATCGTGGACTTCGTATCGCAATAATAACGAAACGATGAGCTACTGATATCGCCACATCCCTAGAAATGCCAAGAGCTGGGCCGTTGTGAGGTTTCTTCAGTACCTGAAGGCCTTTGGGTTGAGTCCGGCGTGATGCGGCAGCATGGTGGTGAGGGCGTTCTGGAGCATCAGCAGTCTGCGGTACGTCTTCTCCTGCATGGGAAGAAGCAGGCCGACGCCACCGTCCAGCGTAGCTGCACAGACACACACAGTCAAACTGGGCTCGCTGGTTCAGAGGTAGTGTTTCATGAACCGCTGGGTTACTGCTGGGACCCACCGAACCACGTGATGTGCTTGTTGTCCCAGGTCAGGGCCTTCTTGCTGGCGGGGTCTAGAGTGCCGCGGCACGGCATCCTCCAGAAGGCGTTCACGTGACCGCCCACGTTAAAATCAGCTCTCCGCAGCAAACGCATGCCTCCGAAACTCTCTTTGGCTGGAGGCGGTACAGTAAAGGACATATGATTGATATCAGACACTAGGAAAGAGAGAAGTCTCACAGTAACGCTGAGAAGAATCAAACAATCGACGCACCTTCTGGCAGGTACATGTAGACCAACAGGTTTTTGTCTCTGTCTGAAACTGAGAGAGGGTTTTAGAGGTCAAACTAGTTACATCTGTAAGAAGCAGCGAGTTTAAAGTAATAATGAGACAGAATAAAAGAGTAATGATGAGTGCACAGCAAATGCTGAGTCACTTGCATGAATGAAGAAAAAAATAAATATATATATATATATATATATATATATATATATATATATATATATATATATATATATATATATATATATATATATATATATATATATTTTTTTTTTTTTTTTTTCTGCATCAGTTGTGCCAATAAAACATTTTAAAAACGTCATTTTCAAAAATGTAATTTTCTACTACAACTGGGCATGTCAACCCGGACACGTCACTAAGCTCTTCGCCGATTGGCTTGTGCGACAACGAATATTTGCAACATGTTACTTGCTGTAGTATATACTATACGGAATGTTTTATGTTGTGCCAATTACATTTTAAAAGCGTCATTTTCAAAAAAATACTACAAAATGCATTGGACCCATTTGCATCTGCAACATGACTTGAGTTTTTCACGGAATATTTAATCATTACTCGTGCAAAAATGCATTGCACCCATTTGCATCTATGACTTGACTTTGTATGTAATCTTATCGTGCAAAAAATGCCATTTTTCTATGTGAAAACATCATTAAACATTTACCCAGGAAGCCCAGCTGGTTGTTGTCCACCATAAACTCTACGCTGTAAACCTCCAGGGGCTTTGCATCCTATAGAAAAAAAACAAAAAGAGGAATAAAAGAACTATATCCAAACTGAATGCATTTCATATATTGCGCACTTCAGGTCACAATGCACTGTTAAATATTAAACCATGTTTAATTTAGTTATAATTTACTATCGTGAAATCATTTCAGTATACTGCACAAAATTCTATATAAAATATATCCCTTTAAATCAACTGAATCCTAAAGGATTGAGTACCACTAGCTATGTTTCCATCCAAAGTTTTAAATTAAACCATGCTAAAAATTGAAATAACGCATGTAACATGTGCAAATAAAGCATTGATTTCATCCAGTTAGTTGATGAACTTTTTTTTTCCTTATTTTTAGAGCCTGCTGTTTGGGAATGCAGTTCTGGGAGTTCATTTTAATGGAGCACTTTGATGAGACTTTTTTGATGTGCATTAGGAAATGTATTTAGTGTTTCCACTGCAGTTCATGCACTTGTTTTCTTACCAGATAAAAACTTATCCTACTTAGTTGAGAACATACGTTTTTTTTGCACATTTTTAGAATTTTTATGCGATAACTCAAATTGAACATAAATATAGGTGGATGGTACCATAGCCATTGGCTGATACTGAAGCGCAAACTCTTATCAGATACCCTGCTGACGAGCGAGAGCGTCTTGCTCTCCTCCTGGTAGCGCAGCAGAGAGATGCTCTTCATCACATCAGCGGCGAGGATGAAGTTCTTGATGCTGTGCATCTGATGGATGTAGAGCTGCGTGTCGATGAAGGCCATGCCGGTCAGATCATTATCCCTCAGGCTCCATAAGAAGATCTGCACATACACACACACACATCATACAGAATCAACAGAAACGTCACTGTGTTTCATGTGATGAAGCACCCTGAAGTGTGTGGTTTACCTTCTGTCCGATGGCAGACACCAGGTATCCACTGCAGTGACAGAGAGCCGTGACGGGCCCCTTCTGCTCCTTCTCATACAACACTTTAAACTTGTTCTTGGTGAGGGGCTGACCAGGCTCTGGCACCACCTCAATCACGTCCAGAATGAGGATCTGTCAGAGAGAAAACAAACCCAGATCAGTCTGATTTAGGAAACGGGTGTCCACATTTAAAGGTGCTGTGTATCGGATTGACCCCGAGTGGTTGAACTGGGTATTGCAGTCCAAATTCAAAACACTAAAGCGTTTTTGATTAAGTCCCCTCCTACTCAGACTTAACACACACAGAGGTCGCCAGATTCCTGCTCAGACCCATTTCGTTTGCCAGCTTCCATGATTGAAATTAAATGCGCTTTGTTTTCCACCATCTGGCAACTCGGGGCCCTGAAACATGATTGGGGAAACTGACAGTGGGCGGGTTTCCCAAACCAAAACAGGCCGGAACGCACTTGCAAATGTTTTAACATGACCAGACATATCGCTCTCTCTTTAGATTTTATGTTTTGAAGTAAATTCACCTTCATCCGTTTCCACGACGGCATCACATTGGTAACTAAATATAATTGAGTGCTGATCAAAAAGCTTATTTAATGGGGCGTATATATATATATATATATATATAAATAAATGTAGGTGTGTGTAGGTGAAGCCTCACTCTTCCTCTGCAGGTGACCTCCTCTCCCTGCATGAGGCACGTGCCCACAGCTACGTATCCCTTCAGGCCCGACACCGTCTCCTGACTCTTCAGAGCCACCGTCTTCATACACGTCACATGCTCCCACTCCTCCAGATCAATGCTGAACAAAAGACGGCCCAACAACGTTAAACAGACACATCACACAGCAAGACCGTCATTCTCAACATCATTAAAAAAAACACTTAACCCAGAGAAAACCATGATGATCATGATGACGTCCATGTTTTGGATGTTTGCCTGTGTGTGCATAAATGGCACATATGGCCACCCTAAAAACCTTGGGTTATATATTTCTGTCCCTCCACTGAAAGTCAATTCCACCTAAACATATGCTTCAAAATGTTCATAAGGACACATCAAATACGGCAAATAGCTTGCTCATCAAAAAGTGATCGCATCTCTTCAAAAGGATCACACTACTCTTTTTAATTTTTATTAATTTTTTAATAGTTGTGTGAATGTGCGTCTCACCGTGTGTTTGGGATGGCCTCCCAGCTGACCGGAGAGATGAGCTGAATGGAGAACTTCTCCTGCTGAGGGTGTATGTACCGCTCATCTGAGAAAACAGACATTTAGATAATACAGAACGAGACGCGCACTCTCTTTATCCGTGCAAGCAAACGGCGTCCCACCTCTGTCGATGGTCTCATACTCCTTCTCCTCTCCGGTCATTCTGGGGATGCGGGTGCACTGCTCTTTAACACTGCTGCACACCGCATACACCTGAAACACACACGACCTCCACGTTAACACGGCAGCCGTCACGTGGTGCGTAGAATTGAACCGGCAGATTGAGGACGGGCTTTACACCGCAAGGTGTGGAGGATATACTATATATTAATATTATATATTCCGTCTTAAAATCGTCGATTTAGATGAAAACTAACATTTTATAGGTTGGGTAGAATCTGCAATCTCTGGCCGTGTTTGTTTTCTGGCTGCAATATGATGCATTTTCCACCAATTGGCAACCCAAGGTGTTGAACTTTTTTTTGTTACCGATTTCACAGATGTTTGGTAAAATAGCTGGATTTTGGCTGCTAAAAACATTGCAGAGCAAAGGTAAACGTGATTGCAACCTCTCTTTTTTTCTGCAGAACACAAAAGAGAGATATTTTGATGAATGTTCAGTAACCTTCCCAGTTCAACTTCATGAATACAGAAACTATTTTATGCTCCACTGAAGAGAGCCAGAGAGGTCTAGAAAAGTGTGAGGGGATTTTCAGATTAAGGAATGTAAATGTATAAATGATATAAACGTTTAAATAGGGTCAAGACAAGCTCAGTTACTACAGAGTGTGCATTACCTTTGACTCCACGTGGTACGACACATAGTGGACCGTACACCTGAGTGGGATCTTGCGGACAGGCCAGGGAGCATCGTATGAGAGGTATGTGGGTAACACACTGATCCTCAGCTCGCCCTAAAGCAACAAACACTTCAGTTAAGCCTAAACCTGTCAAGATTACCTTCTCCAGATATCCTGGTACAGTTGATTAAGAAAGACACTTCCGAGATGTGATCGAATACCAAACGCTAGTGTAGATCTTAGGGCTCTTTTGTACCTGTTTGTTAAAGTAGAGGAACCCTTTGGGACAGTTGATGTTGTGAAAGGGAGAGAAGGACTCGATGGCGCCATCTATAGTCATGGGGTGGAGCCGCATCGCCCCACGAGGGGTCACCAGCATCCAGTGAGGAGACGGCCCACAGATAAACACCTGGAAAACATGCAGCGCCAACATTTATGTAGTTCTTTTCTGACAAAAATCAAGCCTGGTGCCAATGTCTAACAACAGCTCTGATAACTAGACAGTTCAGTTGTTGTTGATCGCTCAAAGTTTAAAAAAAACGTAAAAATAATTCCTTATGAAATAAATCAAGCCGGAAAAAAACTAAATAAATAAAATTTAATTTAAAAAAAAATTATATATATATATATATATATATATATATATATATATATATATATATATATATATAAATAAATAAAAGTGACTAATACCTAAACTAACATTATAATTAAAATTGAATAAAAGATACTGTACAATAGTATAATAATGCTAAAACAAACTTGCTTCCCAGACATTTTGAGATCAACAAAGCATACAATAAAAAAGGGCAATTAAATGGAATATAAATTAGATGAAAACGTAAAAAACTACATAATTTTTTTTGAAATGCTGCCCTGACAACTAAGTGAGGTAAAATAGTTTTAGTAATTTTGCTACTTCAAATTAAACCTAAGACTGAAATGAAAAGAGCTAAACAGAAATATAATATACAATAAATGGCAAATGCACATAGTGATTTTTACAAAATAAACACATTCCAGTTTTAAAACCAAGTCAAATACAGACATACCCCAGAGTATCCTGAGATGTCCTGGAAGTATCTGAACCTTGCCACTCGACCTTTGACCCCCAGTGTCTCCTCTCCCTGGCCGTCGGTTTTCTTGTCCTTCCTCATTTTGGACTTCTTCTCTCTGAAGTTAATGTTGTGAGGCATCTGAGAGGAAGAACACAGAGGCTCCACTCACCATCATTCAAACATCACGGGAGTAAACGTCCTGTGGAGAGTATCTAGTGTCAGTTCGTACCTTCTTGAAGCGCACTTTCAGGTTGCTCTGAGCTTGCTGCTGGTCGTAAGGAAAGGCCTCGTAGATGAGAAGCTCTTGATCGACATGTGCCTGTTAACAAATACACAACATTACACCTCATTCATGCAGAAGAGCAGGGAGGTTCTGTGAGAAACACTCACCAGCAGATAAGGACGGCTGTGGCTGTAGCCTAAAGAGACGAGAGCTACTTCTTTGACCAAAGGGATCTCCCCCTGCCTCATCACTTCTTCTTTTTTGAGCTCCCCTTGAGTAGCCGATTGGCTAGCAGAGCTGTCCACTAAAACACGCTGACCAACAGGGAAATTTTTCACCAGGAAAACCAGACGCCACTCAGGAAGCTGGTAGATCTGATTAACAAATCACAATGCACATTTTTAATGTGTAACATTAACATCGGATTATGTTCTACATATGCTCTATAAAAAGCTTAATAACCAAACAGCCAATAATGACTAAATCTGAACACATCTATATACTGCAGGTAATTCAGGGGTAGTTTAGAATATCAGGGTCTATAGGGGCTTTTAGAATCAGTGAGGCAATTTTAAATATTACATATTTAAACATGAAAAATTACAGTACTTGTCAAAAAGTAAAAATATATAGCAATTTTTAAATTTAATGTGCTCACAAATACAGTAACATTGTGAAATAGTATTACAATTGAAAACAAAGGGTCTTTGTGAATATATTGTAAAAAGTAATTTATTCCTGTGAATTAAAGCTGAATTTTCAACATCATTAATCCAGTCTTCAGTGTCACACGATCTTTATCAATTCTGCAATATTGCAGTTTTAGTGTTTTTAACTTTAACTTCATTTAAAAATCATAATGACAAGTAAAATAAATTATAAAAAAATAAATAAATTTACCTTATAAAAAAAAAAATCATGTGTCTATTTATATTCATATATTTTCATGTCTATATTTATATTCATATAAATAAATATGTTTAATATACAGATTTTATTTTCTGAAATATATACATGAAATATATATTATAATAAATATACACAGTACACATACTGTATATTATATATAAAAAAACAATTTTGGATGCGCTTAATCACGATTAATTGTTTGATAGCAATAATCTTAATGCGTAAAAAAGTAACTTAATTAGTAACATACATTCTTTTAACCACAAATCCAAACAAAATCACGTGAGTGTCTATGTCGGTCACCTCCATGACTCCGTTCTCTCGGACCAGAAGGCACCAGTGTGACGGCTCCTGACGGCTCTGGCCGCTCTCTCTTCCCGTCTGAGAGGAGCTGAGTGCTGCAGAGCTGCGGCTGGGCTCCTCTTTCCCGGGGCTGGTCAGAGGGTTCGACTCGCCGTACAGCATCTCCTCCTCATCGTCCACCGTGTTACTGACAGCACCAGGAGGAGAGAAACACTCGTGACTAATGAGATGAGCTGTGGAGAGCAGCTCCGAGGTGTGCTCGGAGACATCATTACCTGATGTCCTGGATGATGGTCTCGGTGTCTGACTGGGCTCTGATGGCCGTTTCTTCTTTGGCCAGGAAGCTGACCTTGTTCTCAGTTGTGAACATGCCACTGACGTCACGATAAGCACATAATGTAATAATACGGGATTGCTGCAAAAACAAAATATTGAGAGCACTTTAAAAGGGTATTCAACAATAAAAAGAGCAAGAGAATCACCACAGACTAATTTTCACAAAGAAAATATGATTGTCTTTATTTGCTTTAGATTTTTTTTTTTGATTTACATGTTTTTCATGAGATTCAGCATAAAATAACACTGCTGTTCAAAATGTTTTCTTTTAAGAAATTAATATTTTAATTCAATTTTTTTTAGCAAATACGCTTTAAATTAATCAAAAGTGACATTAAAGACATATAAAAACATTTATATTAAAAATACATTCTGTGTTTTTGAAGTTTGTATACGTTTAAAGCATTCATAAAAATTTTTGCAGTTGATAAATGATGCTGAAAATGTCATCTATTCAAATAGGAAGCAGCTATTTTAAATCGTAACAATATTCATAAAATAATTTTTTTATAAACAACAATAAAACAAATCCAGCCTTGGTGAGCATCAAAGACTGATAAAAAAAAAAAAGAATGATATGCCTTGAGTGTTTTGTCTTGTTTTTCATTAAAAAAAATTTAAATAAAAAACAAAAATTTAAATAAAATTTCTGGTGAATAATTTTCTCTGAAAGCAGGACCTCTTTTGCATTTCAGATAACTTGCTCAAATAAATGCAGCCTTGGTGGTGACCCGAGACCAGAGGTCTGACCAGTAACGTCTGTATGGACTGACCGTGTGGATTTGCGGCTTCTGCAGCGCCAGCCGGTGGCTCTTCCCCATGTACGAGTCGCTCTTCAGCACAAACATGGTGACCACTCCCTCGGCCGTCATGATGATCATGTACGGATCGGCCACAGAGCAGTGCACTATGGGAGAGCCCAAGTCCACAGGGATGAAGTGGAGCTGCGTCACTGAGAGCAAGAAGAGAAGAGACGGCATGAGACTCCAGATCCGTCATCTTACGGTCACGCAGTTATACTTGTGCGGCCCCTCACCTCCCTCTAGCAGTCTGATGCCCATAGGAGACACCTGGATGATGTACTTATTGTCTCCGATGTTGCCCGCGTACACAGTGGGACCCTGCGTGGCGAACCCGCTGGTGTCCAGCTCCATGATCTCCTGACCCGTCTGCAGGATCTAAACACACCGCAAGAGCAATGAAGAACTGGAAGACGATAAACGGCCTCAAAAAAGCACAATGAGACCATAAGCTCATATGAGACAGCAGTAAAGGGAATACCTAGCTGCCTGGAAGAACATGCTAGCATCCTGCTTACTATATAGTATCAGATAAAACACAGATATGCTGCTTCTCTAGTTTTACATGCAATTATTGCCGAAATAACAGCACAGCTACTGTCTTTATCATATATGTAGCCTATTTCACTTTATCAGACAACGACTCAATTATAAATTAGGATCAATCTTGGAAGGTACCGTAGAGCTGGTTAAGAAGTTTTAATGGGTCATTATTTCACATTCATCAGTAAAATAACAGTAAGATATATCAATCAGAACAGTTTTTTGAGAGTGTAGCTGCATCAAAATACAGTATGTTGGCACAGAGAGGCAAGCAAACGTAATAAAAAACCTTTTTCATGTTCAGAATAAGTGAGACGCCCTGTCGCGCGAAAATGTAGCCTAAAAAGGTAAATATAACAAAATAATCAATTATACTTCCGACTCATTCATTTTCTTGAAAAAAGGTTTAAAGGTTGTATCTCAAAAGGTAAATCAATTGCTGTTTTGTGGTCCACAACCAACATTAAAGAATAAAAGTGTCTGTTAAATGAACACATTTCTTGTAAAAGAATGAATCGCTTTATAACGTACGTGAAAAATGTTGAAACGCCGGACGTGTGTATGGGGCTCAGACGGGCAGAAGCAAGCATCATAACCATAAAGGAAACGCAAGGCCGATCTGGGTGTGTGTAAATGTACAGGGCCCCGTTCCTATATTTGCCAGGGGCCCCAAATTCACTAAATCTGTCTCTGTATAGTATATACTATAGTATATTGTTATCATGAGCACTTAACTCTCTTCCCACCATTGATGTGATATCTAGGTTACAATGCTTCCCCGCCAAAGACGAGTTTTGTTTCAAAGCCGAGGCTTGGTTCTTTTTTTTTTTTTTGGTATATGTGTTTATATATGCATAGCAAAAAAAAATATTCTGAAGGCTGTCAAATTTAGGTGAAAAGCATGGCTTAGCGACTGAATAAAACGGCCAGAAATAAAAGCACAAGGCGCTAAACAGCAGAAATGGTTACCATGGAAACAAAGCAGCTAAGCTACTTTTTTTGATTTAAAGAGCTATATGTTTAGTACGGCGTTCGTCACAGAGCCAAATATTAAAATATTTGTACTAAATAGGCTATTTACTTTCAAAACGTTTAACATTTTAATCTGGGCTACAACATGCCGTAGATATAGTTGAAAATATTTAGATGAATCAAACATGAAAATCCGTTCCCGTCATACGCCTAGAGTACAGTAGTATCTTATACGTAATAGCACAGCTTTTGATTACCATGGTGGAGTCCTCTCTGCTGAGGATGAGGAAGCCGTGCTTGTTCTTGTCATCCTCTACTGTAGGCTCGTGCTTCTCCTCCTCGGGACCCTCGCCATCGCCCTCTGGGGGAGCCTACAGACACACAGAGTTTTAAAGCCAAGCGCTTTACAGTTAAACGTCACCATTATTTATCCTTGAAATTATCTGGCGTAACGTGACTCACCTTCTCAGGTTTCTCCTCGCAGTATATGACGGTCCACATGTCATGGCATCCAGGGAGCTCAAACGTGGTGACCACCTGCGGTCTGATACTTTTCTACACAACACAAAAATAAACGCTTCAATACCACAAACTTACTATCATTTCAGTCACAATGGCTGACTTATACGGACTTCCTAAAATGTCAGTGGCAAATATACTGTGAATATACATAACGTAGATATAAATTTATACACAAAGCCAATAGAGCAAACAGCAATTTCCTTACTCTGTAATTTTGTCTTGTTTCTCAGTGAAAATATATAAAATGTACCTTATTTTTTGTAAAGGTCCAGTTCTCGCTATTAACTATGATTTCTGCCTCAATACGTTCCTAATTACTGCTTATTAATAGTTAGTAAGGTAGATGTTAAGTTTACGGGGATCTAAAATATGGTCATGCAGAATAAAGCAATAATATGTGCTAATATAAGTCCTAATAAACAGAAAATGCTCTAGTAATACACATGCTAATAAGCAAGTAGTCGTTTGTGAGAACTGGTCCCTATACTAAAGTGTCACCTTTTTTTGTTCGTTTGGATTTTTTTTCCCCCCTTTGAGAGTGTGTATCTTACACTAGTCGAGGTGTACACACACACAATGCAAATCAAAGATTCAAACATTCATTTGAAATCCACTAAAACCGAGAGCAATCCTTCATCCACTGAATGTGCTGTTTGTAGATATGAGAATTAGCACAACCGGAAATAAATGCTTTTGTTATTCAGCCAAGCATCAAACACAGTGACTGGTTAATGCTGATTATTTTAGAAAGGCTGGTTATAAGATTATTAGAAAATATAATTTCTATTTATGAAATACAATCTAAACATCATTTAAATATTAGCATATTTAAATGATAAAACTAATAGGTTTCCTTACGAAAGAACATGCCAAACAAAACGAACACTACACATTCTGTCACAATTTAATCATGTTGAAACTGGCGTGACGAAAACCCAACTGAAATGTACTCCCACCAGAAACATGATTTGCGATCCGATCTGTGCATGTAGCGCAAGCAGATTCATGTCATATTCACACCTGATATTATCATCGCTTTCATGTGATCCAATCAAAACTACTCATTCCTTAAAACGTTAGAATAACACCGTTAAAACGGGACCACTGGAATTTCGTGCTATTAAATACTGACTCAAGCATCTTCACCAGATGCATACTGGGATGTTTTCTGGACCACACACACCGTTAAACCGAGACGCAAGTCAACACCAGGTGTGAACAGAGCAGACGAACGCATGCACTCTCTGCTGTATCTCGGGTGTTTTAAAGGCCTCTCCAACCATCTCTGAGGCAGCCCTGGTAAAGCCCAGACGTCACTGTAGCACCGCGGCGGCCCGCGGCAGACGAGCCTCACCACCGCAGGGCCGCGTGCTGTGCATCTTTACTTCACACGGACACGGCCGCGATGCATGCGTCCACGAGCGCAGGAGCGGCACGCGTCAATCATACCTGCAGCACGGAGAGAGCTCCGTTCTTGCCGTATCCCGAGCACACCACCACCTCCAGATCCGGCTCTGGGTTCGTTTGAAACTGACGACGGAAGAATTGATATCGCGTCAGAATTAATCAGAAACAAATAGCTTCACAAAGCCACCTGTTAATGGAACGAATCATGTTTGAGGATCTTTTTTACTGTCATATGCTGTATCCTATAAATACCTTAGTATCTTAATATTAATAAATACTATTTATTTAATGCTATGTCAGCATCTAAGGCTATTTTAAATGGCAAAAACTATTTAAAAAATGCAATACAAACAAACAAGCACATATTTTTTTACTTTAACCTATGATTTAAAAAAAAACTTTTTGCAAAATGATTACTGAGTTCACTTCATGAGAGATGCAGAAATTATGTATTTTAGTTTAGGCAAAAACCTAGAAACAGCTTAGTATTTTAACACCACTCTCTCCATCATTGCAAGTCAGTGTGTTTTTGGTTATCTTTTACTTGTAAATGTGACCTCAGAGGACTTTAAGCATCCTCACCTAATTGCAGTTACTTTCACAGCTTCACTGTGTTCATAATCACGCTCTTACAAGCTACTCATAGCTACAGGGAAAATGACTTTAAATAAAGAGCTGTCTGACGCTGGCCATGTGAACCTATGTTTAGCTTTTGACTTCTGCTGATTGTTTTAATGCTTTTCTGCTATTGTACTTTACGCTTTCATGCATTTGTGAAGATTACCATGATGACAAATACACGTATACATGTTTCTTTTTGCCTATGGAGGTACCGAGATACGAACTTAAAGGCTGGCTTAAAAAAACAAGCCATACCTCTTCGGACAAGAAGGCCGGTTCTCCCATAGAGGCGCTCACACAGGGTCCTATGTTCAGTATGCTGTCACAAACCTAGACACAATTTCAAATTTTATTTGTCACATACACATACATACATGGTACGACATGCAGTCAAATGCTTTTTTTACAACCGTCCAGCGTCTAAAAACTTAAGAAAGGAAAAAGAAAGAAGAAAAAGTGCAGGCATTATAAATAAGAGATAAGACAATTAAAAGTTAAAAATTAAAAGGAATAGGAGACAACTTTTTAAGAAATATATAAAAGAGTATACAAGAGAAGAAAAAATAAATTAATTAATATATATATATATATATATATATATATATATATATATATATATATATATATATATATATATATAGTGTACAAAGTATAAAATATAAATTATAAAATATAAAGTATAAAGTGGCTGTTGTGAATTGTTCAATGTAAAGTGACTAGTGCAAAATTGTCCAGTGTAGAGTAAAGTGAGCCATGTAAATAAAACATCACATCTACTTTAATACATGTGTTTCATACGCATACGCTACTGAGAGCAGATTACCTCGAACGAGTAAGTAGCCAGCTGAGTGCCTGACTGAGCCTCGCTCCCGTACACCTCGATCTCATCAAGCTCGTCCGGCAGACTGGACTTACCTGAACACAGCAACACACACATATAACACAGCAGCACAGATATCTGAAGCACACACATACCAGCCTGCCGTTAATTACACTACCTGCCCAGTTAGCCATGGACTCCACACGCTTCTTCTTATTCGGTGGCTCTTCCTGGAAGACCGATGGAGGCATGTGATATGAGTAAGAAGCTTCAGATCCTACTTACAAAGCTTATTTTTTATTACAAAAGTGTGCTTAATTGTACAAAACTTGTAGTGCACTTCAAACACTAAGCAGAAGTATGTAGTTTTTTTTGTGCTTCAAAAAAAAAATTGGGGATTAATCGCATGCAAAATGCATGTGCGCTGTGTATATTTATTATGTATACACATGCAAATATATATTTAAGAAACATATGCTGTGTTTATATATTAAATTTATATACAACATATAAATGTATTTACATGTTCATATTTTCACAATATATACTGTAAGGATGTGTATTTATATATACATAATAAAAATACACATTATATAAATAAAATCTTTTATTTTGGATGCAATTAACTGTTTGACAGCACTATTTTCTTATTACAGAAAATGTAATATTAATTAAATAACAGGTAACTTACATGCACTTTCATGAGTTTTTAATGCACTTAAGTAGAGTTTTAAAAAGTGCACACCGAAATTAAGTATTTTTTTATTTTTTAAGAGCATTTTAAACTCTGTTGCCATTATCATTTGTGTTTTAATGAATACACTTATTTTGACGTGTTTACTAACATACTAAAGCACATGTAAAGACTATCATTTTAACTGTGTTACATTGCATTTAAAGCAAACATTTAAATTTATCATTCCAAGCATGCAAAAATATATTTAAATACACCACAAAAGGTGTTTTAGTAGCAATTACATTAAAAGCACATTTTAGTTTACCGACTGAAAGTGCTACTTAAGTGGGTTAAAATTCAACTATTTGCAATAAATACTATAATGTGTACACTACTATTACTGCTATACTATTTTAGTGTACATTTCATTTAACATCCCTCTAAATCTCCACAGAAGTATGCTCAAGTGCACTTCTCTACAGAGCGGTTCACACACCTGTTTCTCTTTGTCCTCGTTCTCTTTGCCCTCTTCCATTGGCGTCTCCTGGAGTTTCTCCGTGTACCTGAGCAGCAGTGAGTTGCCCAGACGAGAGCCCAAGAACAGATACCCGGCCTCCATGGTGGTCATCTGAGAGGAGAGAGAGAGAGACGAGGGGGTGAGCGAGCGAGCGTGGTCAAGCGCAGAGGACTCCAGACTGATGCCGATCACTCACACAAGTGGTCAGGACGCTGGCGGCAGCCTTGTCGAAGTGAAACGCTCGCACGCTCCTCATGCCATCTGTGATCAGCGTCAACACGTAACTGCAACACGACAAGACGCGCTCAACAAACGTGGGTCAAAGTCATAAAAAGTCTGCTAAGTGATTGAAATGTAAGCGTAAGCATCATAAAAGCAAAAGGTCTCACATTTCTCCTCCTTTCAGCGAGATGACCATCTTATCAGAGGTGATGAAGGATGACTGAGAACAATCCAGCGTGATCTTCACTTCCTCCTGTGGCCCTGAGGAGCAAAAGAGATCGAGTTAGAGTGAAAGGGCCCCCAGTAAAGACGGTGAAGACGACTCAGCGGGACTTACTCAAGGGGAAAGCCGTGGTGCCGTTGGTCTGGCTGTTGAGAGACACTCCGAAAGGAGGAACGCTCTGGTTCAGATACAGCAGTGAGTTCACAGCAAACACCACGACTCCACCTGAACACACAATATTATCATTCAAGCAGCTCGAGGAGACGCTGAGATGCTTTTGAGCCGCACTGAAGTACTGGAGCTCCTTAGATGCTAAACGCTGGTGAGATATATCAACAAAACTGATCTCCAACGCATTTCAGATACTTGAGATGAGCCAAAAAGGTCTTTAAATTATTGTTGCTCGCCTCACATTTGAACTTTTATGAAATAAATGATATCATGCTTGCAGAATTAAGCTCATTGGCTGTCTGAAACAGGCTTTCAAACATAAAGATGAAATACAAGAAGTTAATTTTTCTGATATGACTTATAAACACTCATTAACTTCAAAAGAAAATCTTCCTAATACCTATAACATATATACTGCCAAAATAATACAGTGGTTCTCAACTAGAGGACCTGAGCAAAAAAAAAAAAAAAAAAAATAATAATAATAATAATATATATATATATATATATATATATATATATATATATATATATATATATATATATATATATATATATTTTTTTTTTAAGTCTTAAAATGCCATGTGCATTTGTAAATATATGTCAAATACAAAAATGTGTATTTGACTAATGCTTACTATTTAAATTGGTAGAAACTGAGTTGTAATATTTCCTAAATATTATCAAAAATTGCATAGAAGTGTGGAAGAAAAGATGACCATCTCTGTTTACTTAGAAACGTGGAATGCCATTACAAAAAAAATAATATTTGACAACAAAACAAAGGCTAGGTGGCCTTCATATATTCTGACAACAGAGAAGCACGGCCATAAAAGCAGAGATGAGCATCTGTATGGAGCTCAGGCAGGTGCGTGAGGAAGATGTTTTACCGATGGGTTTGGGCACAGCCATGACCTGAGTGCAGTCGAAGGGCAGGTTACTGAGAGACCAGATGACCGGATGGACCTTCTGCATGATGTTCAGAGAGATGGCCACGATACCACACGTGTCCTGACGCACCGCCACACGCCTGGACATAACAAACAACATGTCTGTTGATCAGCGTGTGCTGCTAAAGACCGAGACAAGCGTTGAAGAGCAGATAGACGGTCGTACCCGGGCCACGTCTGATTGGGCTCAAACAGAATAAGCAGCGTGGGCTCGTAGTAACCGTGGAGAAACTTCATGTCGATGATGTTCAGCAGCTTTTCGTCCAGTTCACGCACATCGATGATGTAACTGGGAAGGAAACTTGATTTCTGCCTAAAAAAGAAGAAACGAGATCTCGATGAACAAATACCAGTTCAATTTGAACAGTGTCTGAGAAAAGTCTGCGAATTAATACTTTCATTCAGCTAGGACGCATTAAATGGACTCTAAAAAGTGACCGTTGATACAATTATGATGATATATCTGTATTTCAAGCCAATGCTATTCTTTTGAACTTTCTTCAACATTGTTAATAATCAGAAATGTTTCTCAAGCAGCAAACCGGCATATGATTTCTGAAGGATCATGTGACACTGAAAGCCGAGACAAATCAGCTGTCCATCACAGGAATAAAGTACATTTCAAAATATATTACAATAAAAAGCAGTTGTTTTAAATTGCAAAAATATTTTCAAGTTTTATTATTGTTACTATATTTTTGTATCAAATAAATTCTTCAAACAAATCGCATCCAAAAAAGTTTGTTTACATAATATGAGTGTGTACTGTGTATATTTGTGTGTACATGTATATTTATATACACATACATAGATACACACAGACATAATAAATATACACAGTACACGCTCATAATGTAGACAAAAACCAAGACAAATTTATGGTACACTTCAGTAAAAAAATGCTTTTAAAGGAAATGCAAAGAAACTAAATTAGACTCTTTATATTTTATAGATTAGACTTAACATTACATAAATATATGCATTTCTTCTTCAACAACGATCTTTTACAAAAAGCATTTTTTTCTGGCTGTTTGTCAACTACCCATACATATTTAAAAAATACAAAAATCTAAACTAGTGCTGTCAAATACTTAACTGTGATTAATCACATCCAAAATAAAAGTTTTCTTTACATAATTTGTGTGTCTACTGTGTATATTTCTTACGTCTATACACACACACACAGTATCTATATTTACATTATTTATATAACAGATAAATATATTTAATATGCAAATATAACTTTCTTAAATATATACATTTGTATGTGTGTATTTATATAGACATCAAATATACGCAGTACACAAGCATATTTTGTAAACAAAAACTTATTTAGGATGCAATTAATCGCGGTTAATCATTTGGCAGCATCCGTCTAGAAAATATAGTTGGTACCCTTCTCCCACGATGCCTTCTTGCTCGTCGGTCAGCGTGTCCTTCCTGAAGGGCAGCACCACGAGACACGTGCCGTAGACCAGCATGACAGCGCAGCGGTTCTCAGGGTCCACCCGCACCATGGGGATGTGCACATTCTGGACGAACCCTTCCTGAAACACACAGCACACAGAGCGATCACTACACACACACACGCACACCTCACACGCACACCTCACACGCACACCTCACACGCACACCTCACACGCACACCTCACACGCACACCTCACACGCACACCACACGCGCACACCTCACACGCACACCTCCACACGCACACCTCACACGCACACCTCACACGCACCCCTCACACGCACCCCTCACACGCACACCTCACACGCACCACCTCACACGCACACCTCACACGCACACCTCACACGCACACCTCACACGCACACCTCACACGCACCCCTCACACACACAACCACTCTCACACACACCCACTCTCACACACACACACACAGTACACACTCTCAACTCCGGCTCCTCGAAATAGTGCAGGGACAGAGTCTTGAGATCATGCGTGCCTGGATCATACTCCACAACTGAGAGCTGGAAGAAAAACAAAGGCACAGATTTTAGGTACTCTTCGAGGCTGCACTCCCGCAGGAAGTGGCTGTGAATCAGTCGCAGCACCTTGGCGTCTTTGAAACTGAGAAGCAGGGCGTCTCTGTTGGTGCCCACAAGCTGAACGCTGGCCATGGACATCACGTTCCCGAAGAGAGAGAAGGACGCCACCTGCTCCAGCTTCTCTTTGCGGCTCTTAACATCTACAATTGATTATTAAATCATCATCATAATAATAATAATAATAACACAGCAGTAAAATCCATTTTAATTTACAGGATGCTTGACTGTAATTCAAAGTCTTACCTGACGACTTTTCTGATTTTGAAGAACTCTAGAATGCAATAAGAGAAAAATTTTAATGTTTATAATAACGAGCCATTTAAACCAAACAGGAGCAAACCGACTGAAAGTTATTCTAAAAAAATAAAGAAAGCATAAATATATAAAGATATTTAAAAAGAGCTTTATAAAGATAAAAACACAAACACACTTCTAAGGTTTAAAATAATAGCAAACAGAAAGGAAAAAAAGTGTGTGTTTATTATTAAACTAACAATTATTGTATTTAATATTTTTTAAATATTAACATTGGGGTCTAAATGATACAACATTCGGATTTGCTTTTTATTTTAGCTAGTCTTTGCATTTTATGAATGTATGTGTGCAATGTGCATGTAACACACATTTTGTAACAAATGTAACTGCACACACACACACACACACATATATATATATATATATATATATATATATATATATATATATATATATATATATATATACACAAGGTGTGCATGCGTGTATATAAACGTTATTATGTGCTTTGGTTTTTCTTTAATCGCTAATGCAAACTTTTTACACCACAGCCTGAACGAAATTAAGCTTTGCTTGCTCGTGCACTTAATTTCAACAGCTGACAGCTTTCATCCGTCCTCACTAAACAGACCCACCTCATCTGACATTATCAAGATGCGCGAGACCTGACACGGTTTAACACGACTTCTTGTCATATTTTATCACCATCCACTAAACGTGGGGCGTCTGAATGCGTTTTGGTTTGGCTGCAGACAGCATGTATTGCCATTTAGTGTTTATAGTTACGCCTACTCACTATAGAGCTATACACTTTAGACGAAACAGAGACGGAAGCGCCCCCTCACCTCCACATCATAGATGATCCTGTACACATAGAGCTGAGAGGTTCCCGCCACCACCAGGTTCTTCTCCTGGCCCGAGATGAAGTTACAGTACACGGCGAACTCCACGGCGGTGGGCGGGTGAGCCTGACGGTACACCGCGTACATGATGAAGAGGACGAGGAAGATGAAGAGCGGCTCTCCTCAGCACCTGAGTCACACACACACACACAGAGAGAGAGAGAGAGACTGTGAGGACTAGAGCTCCACACTCTCTACAAACCCCACCAAACACACACTTCTAGTGACTCGCTCTTCTTCACGAGCGTTTGTTGACATTATACGCCTCTCAAATCATGCTAATGTGCTAGCGAGCTGCGTTAAATCGTGGTGAACACCATCTGCAGACACGCGAAGCTAAGGCGAACGTACCGGCGGATTGTTGTGCAGTTTTCCGAATGAGCCCTATGAGTCGCGGCTCTCATAAATGTACGCGTTTAACCCCGAGCTCAGCACATTATCAGCACAGTGGACAGCACTTTCTCATTCATTACACTTCCCAGGATGCCTCGCGGCGGCGGCGCAGCGCGGAAATGCGTCCGACACGCGCGCACTGAGCGCCTCGCGAGTTCCTCCCCGCGACGCGCAACACAACTGTTTTCTTTAAATGGATCACTTCTAAAACATGTTTCTGAACAGTGTGTACAAAAAACTAAAATATTTCTTATATATATATATATATATATATATATATATATATATATATATATATATATATATATATATATATATATATAAATTTTTTGAATAAAATAAAAACTTTTGTAGATTTCTGGATTTTCTATTCATCAAAGAATCCTGAAAAAATACTCAACTGATTAAAATATGGACGATAATAATAATACTTTCTTGAGTAGCGAATCAGCATATTACAATTTCTGAAGGATCACGTGACACTAAAGACTGCCGTAATGATGCTGAAAATTCAGCTTTGACCACAGCAATACATTACATTTTAAAACATTCAAAAAGTAAACGGTTTTACAATATTACTGCTTTTGCTGTATTTTGGATCAAATAAATGCAGGCTGGATTAGCGGAAGAGACTTCTTTGAAACATTAAGCCATCTTACTGTTCAGTGTTTGTCTGGTAGTGTATGTATGTTACATATGTTGAGATATAGAAGTTATGAACACAATAAATATAAAGCGGTAAAATCTCCAGCTGTGCTCCTTGTTTGTAATATTATTTTATGAACAGATAACACTTTACAATAAAGTTCCATTTGTTAACATTGGATAACTTCATAACAGTGAGAAAACATTGTATCTTTTAACGTTATTTAATGCACTGGAGCTAACAAAAAAAAAAAAAAAACGAATGTAAACAAACCTTACTGTAAAGGGTTATAAATATGATACACATATTCAGATGTGCATTAAAAGTTATTGGTGTAGTCAAATTATTTCAAGTGTGACAATTACAGAAACCCAAAATCGATTTATTTCTATTACAATTAAATAATAGGATTAAACATTAATACTCTATTACTGTATAAAAACATTGTACAGATAATAACTTCATTCCAGCATTTACTTTATTTTTTGACACCAAAAATACTCATCTGAGAGTGAAGCGAAGCTGACAGTCTTAAAACAAACAAAATCAATATGATTGAATTCATTTGTTAAAATGTATCAATTCTCAAAGAACACTAAAATGCTAATATTTTGTCGGCCACTTACTACAGATTATTCACGTACTCTTATAAACAAGAACAGAGAAACAACACTCCACTGCCGTTCAGAGCAAATCGGGTTCAAAGCAGCAGGGTGGTAGTGGTTTAACGATTAGACATTATAAAAATCAGCCGTAGATCTTCTTGCACGTGATCAGGTACTCCGGGTAGGCCTGCGTGTCGTTGAAGATGACGAAGAGAGTCGGGGAGCCCATCTGATCCGTCACGCTGTGGTATCTGACGGGGATCCCAGAGGTGTCCTTGAGCGGGGCCGTTTTGTAGTCGTATTTGCCCACGGTGAAGTCTCCGGTCAGAACCCTGGCCACAAAAATGAACTTGTGGCCGTCTGCATTGGGAGGGGAGTAGGTGTCGGACACGGACAGAGAGGCGTTCACCGCGAAATACACCCCCTGACCGTACACAGTGGCTGTCGGGGGGAAGATCAAACTCACCTCAGTTTTCATTCACATTTTGAATCATAAGTGTATTAGTGCTGTAAAATAATTCATCGCATCCTAAAGTTTTTGTTTGCATCATATGTGTGTTCTGTGCACATTTATTATGTAGATATAAACACTCTATATATTTTTTAAATATTTACTTTTATAAAATATTTATATGTCTATATAAGTTCTATTGAAAATAAAAAAATGTAATCCATTTTTCTTTACATAATATGTACGTATATTTATTATTTGTACATAAATACAAGCACGTATGTTTCAGAAGAATATTTTATTATATAAATAAATATTGATGCGTACATTTTTTAAACTATACTTTATGTATTTATATATAAACAGTACGCATACATAATGTAAACAAAAACATTTATTTTAGATGCAATTAATTGTTTGACAGCACTAATTTAAAGTAAATGAAAATTAGAAACAGCTGAATTAACACAAAAAAATTTTAGCTAACGCAAGAATTTATTTATTTTTTTGTTCTAGATTTAGTTAATAGCCCTGGTTCATATGAGACGGATTTTTTTTTTTTTATCACATTTAGATGATTTATTAATATGGTTTTCCTGAGATGCATGTTTTCTTTTTCAAATCCCAAACCTAATGTATCACTGATCTCACTATTATAGCTTTTAATACTTCTAAGTAGATTTCTACTTTTATATTTTCAGTTTTACTTTAATTTGACAGTTTTAGTGATTTGCGTTTGGAGTGTTTTTGTCATTTTTTTTAGTTTTTAATAGTATTTTTATTAACTATTTATTTAATAGTTTTAATTTAGTTGTTTTCTCACTTCATATTAAACAAAAAAGAGAAATGCTGCCTCGGCAACTAGCTGAAAATAAAATTTGTTGTCAGTATTTATTTGATCTGATTCAGTTTTAGTATAAGCCATGCTATCTGTGAAACAGCAGCACATGACGATGGACAGCACAGTACCGTTTTTCCCACAGAAGCTCCTGTTAAAGCCTTGAATGCATATCTCCTTGACGCTGGTCTCGCTGGTGCCGTGGTAAAGCGTACGCTCCACCTGAGGCTCCGAGGAGCTCTGCTCAATACTGACCTTCTTCAGCCTGTACTGGTCATGCAGGAGTCTATTCATCAGCTTATCAACCTGAAAACACGGCCAGAGTCGGGCTCAGAGACAGCAGCCCAGTACAGACAAACCAAAAACAGGTAGTCATTACTCTGAAAAATATTAAAAGAACTATTATTCGCTCAGTGTTTTACTTGCCTTCGAAGCATCCTAGGCGTATGTGACTTTCTATTTTTCAGACGAATCCAGTCAGAGTTACATTAAAAACCGTCCTATCACTGCAGTAGGCGATGTTTCTCTCCTTAAAAAAAGCGCGTCGAACATCCTAAAATCAAATACAGACTTCCTGTAGAGAAAGAGATATCTTTGCTCTACTATAAAAAGGAAAAGCTGTTTCCTGCAGAAGTGAGAGACGTTGAGAGACGTTCCCAGAGACACGTGTGAGACACACACACCAGGACTGAGAGAAAAGTGTCTGTACACGTTTGAAATATGGATATTTATCATACAAAAACGCATGGTTTCGCGACAGGCGTTTGCATGCACTTTATTTAACATGACAGAGCTTGGAAGAGCCAGGACGGTTTTTAATATAACTCTGACTGGATTCGTCTGAAAGAAGAAAGTCACGTACACTTAGGAAGCTTCGAAGGCAAGTAAAAGATCGTTTTCATTTTTGGGCGAATGTCTTGCACGCAAAAAAAGCCCTACATATGCACCGACAGACGTCGTACCTTGATGATCCTGATTTTGTTGTGGTTGTCCTGAAGGGTGTCGTAGAAATCTTTGACCACATTCTGGAATTCATCAGAGTCCACATCCACGGGACACACTTCAGGCATGCTGGAGAGCAGACTGTAATCTTCCTCTGAAAAAGACACGTCATCTGCTAAATACACTTTATGAGGACTTTTAAGTTGCTTCCCGTCTGCAGTGTCTTTGTAGTCAGTCTAGTCCTGCTGGCTGTGCTCTTGTCACGTCTTGGGTTGGCGGCTTTGGTTCTGGCTCCTTGTCTTCAGATGATACATTTAGATCCTACTCTCCCACAACACCATTTCTATAAGGGCTATTTATTGAGTTAATTTAACGTGATTAATTAAAAACACACAAATGTCTAGGTAATATGTGTGGTCACATGCTCAGTGAAATTTCAAGGATGAAATCCAACTGGGATATTCACATGCCGATGTTAAATGTTAGTCGTGAAAATTCACCACGTTTGAAAGTATCACCATCAGACCAAACCAGATTTGCCAAACCACACTGACAAATATTATTAATATGTGAAGGTGTGCTTATTAATATGTAAATATCTAGGATATTGGTTGTTTGCTGGTACATAAGCACATATTAATGCCTTATTCTGCATGTCTTATTCTTAATCCTGACCTACCTTTTTCTTAAAATTAGGTGTTCCTCGAGGTAAAAGTCATAGTTGAATTGGTCCCCGAACTACATGTTCTCAACACAAATAATAACAATGAATAGGGAGGTTTCAAGAAATGTTTTTTTACTTCTAGCTTGACGTTGCGTCCCATACATACAGTAAACCAGATGCCAAGATTAAACAAATAATATAAACATTTTAATTAGTGCTGTCAAACGTCATAAAAGTTATTTTTTACATTATAAATATTTGTATGCTGTGTGTATGTGTATATTTTTTTTTCAGAATATGTTGTTCATATATTAAATATATTTATGATATCAATTATTTGAATATAACTATAGATGTGTAAATAAATGTAAATATTGTCTAATATTACTATAATAATTCATACTGTATGTGTGTGTACTTATATATACATAATAAATATACACAGAACACACAGATATATTATAACAAAAACATGATTGGGATTGTTTGACAGCACACATTTTAATATATTATAGTCATAATATATATATTTTGAATTTTTTTTGGCTGGCTCAATAAGAAACAATAAGAACTATTAAGTATATGTTCTTAAACAAAAAATAATGTTAGTGAAGTCTGGCATCATCAGCAGAAACAGTGAAGTCACTATTTTGGGGGTGTTATGTAATTTATCTTAATCTGTACCTGCATCATCCGTGTACAAGTCTCCTGTGCTCAGCATTTTCCGTTTAACAGGCACGGATTTCCCGGATGCCAGACTGTGCTCCTCCATCTTCTCTAAGTCGATGGTGTACAGCTGATTGTTGAAGAGAACATCGATCTTCTTCTGCTTCATCTTCCAGGCGTTCTCAATGAACACGGTGGCCTCGGGCGGGTACGGGACGGCCTTCGAGGAGGAGCCCTGCTCGTACCACACCCACTGCACGCTCTTCAAGATTTCAGCATCCGTCATCATGTTCTCCGTCCTTCTCAGGACGTTCTTCAGGTCCGCCACGGCCTCAGAGACGTACTCTTTGAATCCGGAGAGGACCGCGGTGGTGCCTTGAAGGCTGATCTCCACGGCGTGCTTCCTCTTAATGAGCTCCACGCATCTCTTCTGATGGGACGAGAGTTTCCGCAGGCTCTTGTTCTCCACCTTCTCCTCACACTGTCTCAGTCCAACCTTCTTGCCCAGTGCGATGTCCACCCTGACCAGATCGTGGTTGTAGTTGGCAAACACGCCGATCTCGGCTGTGTTCGCTGACCTGACGGCGTCTTGCAAGGACATTTCAAATGCTCTCTCCAGCTGCGTGTTCTCCTCGTTCGGCATGGAGTCTTTCCGGGACAGTTCTAGAGCTTTTTGGATGTCCTCCGCGTCCGATCTTTGGTTGACCTCCATCGACATCTGAATGGCCAGTAAGAGGCTTGCGTCTTCGTCGAGGCTGGAGACATCGATGGATGCGGAGGAGCTCGGGAGGTCATGGGCCTGCAGCGATTGGGGTTGGTCGGCCTCTTCTTTTTCTGCTGCCGCTGAGATATCTTGACTTTGGTCTGAATAAAGATCTACAGATTCGATGGCTGCCAAACTTGAAGGTTGGGGGTTTAATTCGCCACCAATGACTGCCAAGATCTTCTTCGCTTCTTCAATACGAGCTGAGTGACAGAAAACATTCAGTAAAAAAAACTGATTTATGTAGTTAAAGCCCAATTAAATCTGTTTTAGTTTGTTACAAAATCAATTTGTTCCATTTAATTTTTTTTATGGACTCCTTCTTAATGGTTCAATTGAATTTCATTAATCAAAAAGCATGCATAATTAAAATCATGCAACTTTTTAAGGGTCGTATGAAATATGTTTTTATTTTTTCTTACATCCTGCTCATGAATGCTCATGAAGAGACTCTCTCACATGCAGATTCGTATTTAGGATTCGTATTTAAATAGTCTTTTTGCGACTTATTATTTACAGATACTAGTCCATTTCTCAATTTGATTCAAGAGAGTTCACCTATGTTTGTTGCTTTTTTGACAAATTTTGTGACAATTTTAGTTTGATTGTGTGACTTCCACATTGAACAAGTCATAGGGTCCTTAATCGCTGTATTTCATTTCATGAAGAGAAGTGGAAATAAAGGGTTTCGGCCAACTTATAACTCAACAACTGGTAAAGTATCAGTCAGGGAAGTGATCTATAATGACCTGAAGTATGCGCATCGGTTGAGTTACGTCCATTCGTGAGTCCAGAACTGAAGCTCTGAATAGAATTTGCCGAGGAACCTCTCTGGAAGTTCTGACAGGTTGTTATTTTCCATGCCAGCTCCAGTATGTCCTGTGAAAAGCACAGATACGATCAACCCCAAAATATTACTGAGCATATGAGACATGCCAGGATAAACGTTAGGGCTGGATACGTTACATCTTCTAGAGGCTCCCAGTGCACTTTGGCCATGTCGATAAAGACTTCGAACTTCGCTGTCATCTCTCCCAGTATGTTGACACCCTCCTCCTCCAGCAGGAAGCGGGAAATGCCAGGCTGGGTCACCACAATGGTCTTTGTAAAGACCGAGCCGATAATAGCACTTAATAATTCTGCTGCTGACTGGCACACGCTCCACTCTCCCTGGATCTGCAAGAGAATTTAAGAGATTGCAAATCAGACATAGAAGACAGTTAAAGCACAGTTCTTAGCTCTTTTCTCAAGACTAGAAAAACTATTTTATTTTATTCCATGTCAGAGGCGAAACTAAATATTTGCCATAACACACAAAACTGAACAATTTTGTATAGCTCATCATACATATCTATATTTCTCATTATGCATTACAAATAATTGCATACAGCTTTATATTTTCATATTAACATTAAAATACTTTTAAACATGATTTAACCATTTTTACTTTCAGAAACTATTTTGTGAACAATTCTGCAGCGTACACTATTGTTGCAAATGTTTTTGATGAACCTCTGGTCATCAATGATGCATTTATCTAATCAGGATACAATAAAACAGTATTTTTACAATCTAAAATAATTGTTTTGTATGTGGCCAAAATCAAAAATATAATCTATGTGATCAAAGCTGTTTTTATATATCAATTTTCAAAAGAATAGCACTTATTTAAAAACAGAAATCTTTTGTAACATTAAATGTCTTTACTGTTACTTTTAATCAGAGGCAGACCGTAGTAAAGTATTTTACTCTGCTTTAAAAGTACTCAAGTAAAAATGAATGAAAGATTTACTTGACAACAAGGCATCCTTGCTGATTAAAAGCACTCATTAAAAACTAAACTAAATCTTACCGACCCCAAACTTTTCATCAGTAGTGTAAATGTCATTTTAATCAGTGAAATGAAAGCAAACTCGGTAACTAACACTCAGTCCATCTCCAGTCTCCAGTGGGAATAGGATGACCTCTCCCATGTCCGCCAGTAGATCTTGATGATGGAGTTGCAGGAACTTGAGCATTCCCGGCTCCATAGACAAGACAGTCTCCCTCTGACGTGAGGTGCTGAGAAACGCAAGCATCTTCTCTTTATTGTCCTTCTCCATCCCTGTCAGGGTGATGGCGCTAATCGCTCCACCAGCGTCGGACAACCTGGCACTGCAGACGTCCAGAGAAACCAGGAGGTCAGACCACTCGGTAGAAGAGAGCATGCTCTCGCACTCTTTGGCTATGGGCACAGTGAACTCTGATATCTGGGACTCTATCAGGTCCCGGGCCTGTTTGACTGCGCTACGAGACGGAGACGTTACAGAGACCGCGCAGTCCGACACGCTGTAGGTCGAAGGTATGCTTTTCAAAGACAAACTCAGCCTCTTTTTAACATCCTCCCGTCCGAGAAACTCTGCTTTGAGTCTGTCGTACATCAGACTGTCCTCCACAATACTAGCGAGGAACTGCAGAACTTCGTTTTTGAGTCGTTCGCCCTCAATTTGGTCAGGCCCTTTGATTTGGACGCCACCTTTTCCTAGACCGACTTCAAATTTGGGGTGATCCTTTTTGAGGCTCTCGAGCAAACTACTCAAAGTGAGCAGGTGATACTTATTGGCGTCAGGCACAGATACGGAGCTAGCAAATTCCTGCTGGACCGACGGCTCGGGAGCAGATGCAGTAGCCGTTAAATTTGCAGCGCTGTCCGTGAGAGCAGCTTCGTGTCCCAAGCTGGAGCTCACCACCGGGACAGAAACAGTCGGACTTTGGGCTGAGGCCACCTGTGGTTGGTTCCCATCCGTCAATGTTTCCAGGTCATCTTGAGCGTTCTGATCCTCAAGAGCTTGCAGGAAATCAAAGTACGGCTCCACGACTAGAGCTGTACCTTCCACTAGATGGGAGTTCTGGAGGACGTGGTCGACGGCTGTGAAAGACAACACTTGATTGAGATTCAAGCACCCTAAAACAGACATTTCCTAAAGGAACACATCTTGACTTACTTTTCACATCTTTAAAAGAAACCTTAGCACGTCCATCAGCTAGCATGCTAACTGCTAGGACATCGGCGCCTCCAGCACGGTTACTCTCGAAGTAGAGCTCGAGCATGTCCTCTGTGAAGGCAGGAGACAGATTGGCCACCACAATGGAGTCTGTGCACTCGACCTGCTCCAGGGTGACCTGTGCTCCGTTCAGAGGCTTCTTGGAGACTTCGTCTTTAAGCGTCTGGAAATCTATGGAATCACAATGACAGAGCATCGAAAAAATTGACATTGTGTATAAGTGTTAAGCAGTGTTTGAACATAACACCCTGCAATGATAAAAATCCATTCACTACTTTCAGCTAACGATCAATTATGCTCAATTATGCATATTGCTCAGGCTCCGCCCACAGGCGCATATATATATATATATATATATATATATATATATATATATATATATATATATATATACTGTGTATTTTTATACAAATGTACACAGCACACAAACATATATTATGTAAACAAAAACTTGAACGTGATTAATCGTTAGACAGCACTGTTATGAATGTTACAAATTGTTGAACTACCTAGAATTTTATAAAAACCATTATGATGCATTTTTTAGAATTTCTTCAATGAATAGAAAGATCAAAATATTGGTATTTATTAAAAATAGTTTATACGGTTGCTGTTGTTCACACAGGTGTAGAGGAACACATGAACATGTTACATTACCTTGTGAAACCAGACACGTTTAGTGAAATGTTTTGCTTGAAAACTATCTTGTGCTATAATATTATGCGAATAAACCCCACTGGTATGATAGTTGTTATGTAATGCGAATTGTGTAAATGATTCCTTTAATGTGGTTAAAGTGTGCCAGTAGTATTTTCCTCATGTACTGATGACAGACTGATGACAGACTGATACAAACCTTTGCCTATAGGTTTTTTCAGGTGTACTAGAACCAGATCCTTGTTGGGAGACTGATACAGGATGAAGTCTGTTTCAAAATCCATTCCAGTAACACTTTCCACATAAAGCTCCACATAGTCCAGTGAAGTGTGTGGACTGAGCCCCCTCAGCAGCAGTTTTCCAGGGTCCTTCGGCGGTTTCCTCCGCACCGTCAGTTTGATATTCTGGAGGACATGAGACCTGGACACAACTCTTGCAGCAGCTAGCATAAGAGAAGCAAAAGGTTTGCTCATGAATGCTTGCGATAGTGTTATTATTTCTAAAATATAAATGTATTTTAAATCCGTGTCATGCAATTTTCTTACTCTCTGCATCTTCAAAAACCGCCAAAGCATGGTTTCCGCGCTTCTCGAAAGAGACCAAGTTCCCTCCTCCAGAGCGCCGCTTGTTATCAAAATAAAGAAGCAGAAGGTCCTCGTCCAGAGCATCGGGAATATCCAGAATCTCCAAGCTCCGCTCCTCCGGGCTGCCCTCAGCCATCCTGACAAAACAGAAAACACACATGAAGAATGAAGACGAGCCGGTTGAGAATACCTGACATTCCTGCCCCACTTCCAAACCAAATGTTGTGCCTTTTTCACACAAAAGGGAAATGTGTTCATACGATTTAACAACCTAGCTATACGCTGCAGTTGCTTTTTGCTTTCTTTTCAGATTTTTTTTTAATATTACTACAATGCACTTACATTTTTTACAAAGTTGAGTGTAATAAGCTGGTTGAGAGATACTCTTTGTTAGTTATTGAATAGATGGTGATGGATGGATGTTGTAACTTTATTATAAATAGAAATCTTATATACAGACAGATTGACAGATAGACAGACAGATAGATAGATAGATAGATAGATAGATAGATAGATAGATAGATAGATAGATAGATAGATGAGTCATGAATAATTAGAAATCGATATACTTGATAACTGGACGCTGTAAACTTGTTATATATGAAAGTATATTTTGTTTCGCGTAATAATAAACCAATGTCGAGAAAGAGAAACTGAAAGGGTGAGGCTGGATCATAACTGACAGAAAGCAATTATTATTCATAATACGAAGAAAAATAGAAACTGTGCACATTTATGTTTGAACGACACTTGCATAATAACAGCAAAACACAGCAGTGCGAGTGAAGTTGAGCAGACTTACCTTAAACACGAACATTGACTGGAAACTGTCGCTGCTGCTGTGACTCGCTACTTCCTGCTTTGAGAAACAACAACTCACACCACTGACACAGAAAAACGCTCCATACTAACTAAATATAATACATTTTTATTCGTGATTAAAGGTTTATGACACGGTTGCACATATAATAATGACGCCTAGCACAATTTTAATTGCAGAACTAAAGACGCATTACTTACAGGCAAACTTTCAAACTATTAAGTAAATTAAAAATACCTCTATATTTCCAAGATTACGTACGGTTGCCGATAAATATGCGCTTAATGATGTCTCTGGGATTTCAGAAGTTTTTTTGCCACACAGGGAAATAAAAGTCCCCCATGAACCAGTAACTGCGTGAAATCACAAGCCCCTCCCACCAGCGTTTGACGGGCCCTGCTCAGGCGTTCGATTTCTGTCAATCATTAGTTTCAACCAATAGCAGCGTTTGTTACTGGAACGTCTTTCTGTGGGCATTGCGCGTGCGTGAACGCCGACAGCGTTTTGTAGCGAACTGAGAGCTCACGCGCGAGAGGTAACGCTTTGAATGTTTACGTTTCATCGCTGTACTTATAAGTAAATTAAATATGAATAAAAATAATATCGTATGGTTTTGTCTCTAATATAAATATAAACAATGCATCTAGCTAGTTTTTAACTATTCAACGTGTTCGTATATATTGGATTGACAAGTCTAGCTCATGTTACTATTAGTAAATACATTTCTGTTTGAGATTACATCTAAAATATGTAACGTTATGGTGTTTAGTCATTATAATAGATCATTAAGCAGCGGCTGTTTATGTGTATTTCAGGCCATGGATTCTCAGAAAGACATTCAGCCTCCTAAACAGCAGCCGATGATCTATATTTGTGGAGGTACTTACTCTCTTCATGCTTTTTAGTTATTTATGTCATGTGGTTCATGCATTAGTGGCTGATAACCACGTCTTTCGTGTCCCTGAGCCGTCCGGTGTGTTTGCTCCTGTGTTTTTAGAGTGTCACACAGAAAACGAGATCAAGGCCCGGGACCCCATCAGATGCAGAGAATGCGGTTACAGAATCATGTACAAGAAGAGGACCAAAAGATGTATCCTTTCTCTTAGTGGTGGTTAAAATAAAAAAGAAATCTGTCATTTACTCACCCTCGTGTTGCTATAAAGCTATAACCCACATCATATGCTGTAACGTTTTGTTTTCGTGTAGCATTAGGAAAAACTGAACTCGTAATCTGCTCTTTTTCCATGCAATGACAGTTCATCACATCTGTAAAGCTCTAAAAAAACACCACAAAAGTCCATGTTATCTTCCTGGTCATCTGAAGTTATGTCAAGACTATTCTTCCACTCAAATAAGTAGTTTTGCTATTATACTGATTTCAGAATGTGTAATAGCTGCTTTAATAATGTGAAATATATCATGGAGCTTTACAGCTGTGTTGAACACAAATGTGTGGACAATCTTCACAATTTAAATGCCCTTCATAGAGCATGTAGTGGTGAAATTGTTTTGGGGTGAACTACTACTGCTTTGATTCTCTTAATAATTACAAAATGAAGCTGTTGCCGTGGTTTCTTGATTCAGTTATATATGCACCATCTGTATTAACCCTCCTGTGCTCTTTATATTTCCCCTTAACCCCTGTGTTTCCAGTGGTCGTTTTTGATGCACGATGAGAGGAATCTGCTGTTTTCCTGTTAGAATGAGTTTTTTGTATCACTGACTGTGTAAATACATGTATGCAATTTGAATAGGCAGTAATGGATCGAAATTGAGCAAAATACAATTTGCAAAAAACAAATCTTGACTGGATGTTTTCTTTTTGTATTTGTGATTTAAAAATTATAAATGGAAAAAAAAAAATAATAATAATTTTGTATGAACCCTGCTCTAATGAAGTTGGGAGCTTTTAGTTTAGGATGGATGAAGGGGTTTTTCTGTTAGTAGTTGAAGTAGTATTAGTCATTGTTAAGGTGTGGTTACATTACCAAAATTTAAGTGAAATGGGTCTATTTTTTACGAGACCGTCTTGTGAATGGCGTGAATTCCTGTTGACAAGCAAATACGAATTAAAGCATGATATTTGGTGGCATTGTAGTGTTTTCTAGAAGTTTTCACAAGTTCGTTTGAAACTAATCTGATCCAGCATGGTTTGTGAAGAAGAAAATCTAATCTGATGATGATGTGTACAATCTTTGATCATTTGGACAGTTTCATAATCCTTAAGCTTTAAGTCTTCTCTGTGTGTCTGGGAGTCCTACTACACTCATAAAAAAGAAAGGTGATGTAAAGGACCTTCAACATCAATGTAAGCTGTGTAAACAGTCGAATGGTTCTTTCAGGAACTGGTCAATGAAGGGTTCTATGGCATCACTGCAAAAACACCCTTTGGATCCTTTATTTTTAAGTGTAGCCTGCAAAATGTGTTACTGTAACCAAAATTCAAACGGCTAAACAGAATAATTGCTGTGATGTTGTGTTTTTATAAGCACAGCAGCTATTTTCTTTTTCATTGAACAGTCACACTAGTGGTCAAGAATTTTAAATATAGTCTTTTAAGTAAATATCTTATGCTTGTCAAGGCTGCATTGCATGATAAAAAAAACTATGTTATAAAATAATATTGCAATTTAAAATAACCATTTGTTTTTTTTTTAATGCATTTTAAAAAGCATTTTTTTTAAATCAAGAATCCATTAAATTGAACTTGGCAGTAGAAAAAATCTAATAAGAAAATATCAATGATTGTAAAAATGATCGATTTTTCAACACGTGCTTTCTGAACTATCACGTGACACTGAAGAAGACTAACTGCTGGAAATTCAGCTTCGTTCAAAATGTATTACATCTTTTTTATTTTTAATTTGCTATTTTTACACAGTTGTTTTCTCGACATTGCTGTTTACTGTATTTGGGAGCGAATAAATGCAGTATAAACAAAGTATTTTTGGTATAAAACACTTATTTCCAGAACATTCTAATTAACCGAAATCTTTGACCGTTAGATCGTGAGTTTAGTTTAATTCCTGGATTCTGATTGGTCAGCGACTGTGCGTCACTAAGCAACACCTTTAGCAACATAAACAATCAAGAAAACAGCATTAAAACTGTTCCATGTATTATGTATTTCGGCAAAACTATATGTCTATTATTCATTTAATGAAGTATGAGTGACACCTGCTCGGCGTTATGTTGCATATTTCATCTTTAATTTTGAGGCCACGCCCTTCCCGTCTAATAAATGCTCCTCGTGGAGATAAGTTGATGCGTGCGCGCGTCTTTGTGACAGCCTGCATTTTCCGACGGGACAAATGAGTATCACGGTATCTATTTTCTATTTCAGATATGATTTATATATATATATATATATATATATATATATATATATATATATATATATATATATATATATATATATATGTCTGTCCGTTTTACATTGTAATGACGCTCGTTATCTGGAGCTACGCTGAGAATGTTTTAAAACTAAAAGACGGGAAACCCCGTTTTCTCATGCTGAGAGACAAGCAGATGTATGTGTGAGAGCAAATATCATATATCATATATGATTGTGTTAAAAAACGATGCAGTGGATGTTAAGCTATTCTGTTTTTATTTAAGCTCAATTAGATGAGAGGCGGAACATTCTCTTGTCGTTTACTGTTGCTGTCAGGAACTATTTTTTAGCGGAACGAACGTATATTTATATATTTATTTACATATCAAAAACACGTATATTTTTAGTTTCAATATCTCGTATTGTGTGGTAACCGTTTTATTAAGGCAATAAGGTATCGTTACTCGAGGCGGTGCTCTCGCGAATAAACAGCGCCGCCTCTCGTACCTTACTGCTTACAGAAAGCGAAGCCATAAGCCGAACAGTCAGCTTCAAGCGCCTAGAGATCCCGAGCGATGTCAGCTGAAGGGCTCTGCGGCTGATTTTCCGCACAACGAGAGCCAGCGGGGCCGTTTGAAGTCCCCTGGCTGCCGTTTCACGGGAAACCTCCCCCACTCTGCAGCAGCCCCGCCCCCGCGCGACGTCAGCGCGCGCCCCGCAGGAGGCGTGTCCTCGCGCTTCTGGCTGAGCCTCGGTCTGCGCAGGGAACAGGAAGAGAGCGAGGGAGCGTATGAGTGTGTGTGTGTGTGTGTGTGAGGACGGGAGCTCGCGGTACTGTGCTTGGGACTGAGGGCAGCCATGGGGAATTCACAGAAGAAGGCCCCCGGTCACGGAGAGGGAGGGGGCCCGCACTCTCAACCTGGGACCCCGGGACACAAGAGGAGCCATGGAAACAACACAGCCAACTCAAAGGAAGTCCAAGGGAAGAGCCCGGCAGTGAATGGCACCCTTCCAGCCGGCAAGAGCCAGGATGAGCCTCAGGGCTCTGGTCCGGCGCACAGCGGCTCTGCCGGAGAGAGCTTTAATCTGGACGCCCCGTGTGGGGCCCTTCCTCCTCCGCTGGCCAGGCTCAAAAATGAGGGCAATATGTTGTTCAAAAATGGACAGTTTGGGGACTCGCTGGAGAAATACACACAGGCCATCGACGGATGTATAGAAGCTGGTAGAGTACAAATATTCTGTTTTAGTAGTTGCTGTCAAAATCAGACTTGATTTAAAACAGCAGATATAACAGCCTTTGGTCTTACCAAGATTGTACATTTTTGGTAAGGTGTTTTGCGATAATCGTTTTTTAGTAAATGATATAAAAAGTACCTATTTTAATTATTCTGGTGGAATACAAGGATTTTGTGTTAAATATGATAGGTGTTAAGTATTAAAAAAAAAAAAAAAATTCGATTTTGAGTGTCACCAAAATGACATTTTTTGGCATATTATACTTATATATCGACTTAAAGGGATTTATTTTTGGTAAACCAAAATGTTTCAATTCCATTCAGGTTTGGTAACCATTCAAGTATTTGTAACTATATATTAATGTTTAACAATTTTTGACAAAATTACGTTTTTGGCAAAGTAGTATTTTATAGTATCTATTTTCCTACTCTTTATAGTATACTGACTTTTTTATTATTATTTATCAACATATTAAAACATTTTTTTTGGTTGGGTACAAGTATTTAGCGTTAAGGTCACTTTCCTTATTTAACAAACTGAACAGATTTTGGTGTTACCAGTATGGTGTTTTTGGTAGGCTGGTTGTTTATGGTTGTTTTTATAGCATACTGACTTTAAAGCAGTAGCTTTTTAACATTTTCTGGTGGGATTATATAGAAATGATTATTTTTTAAATGTTAAACACATTTTTGTCAAGGGTGACAATATTTCGATACTGAAAGTACTGCATTTTTCAAATTAAGCAACATATTTTGATGACTCTCACGGGGTGCATTTATTGTTCCTTATTCAAATATGATATATTATATGTGTGCATAATTTATTTATTCACTGGATTTCCAAATGAACCAGCACATTTAAATGAATCATGCTGTATTGTGGACTACGACAGCATCTATTGCGCAAACATTGCATAGATCCTGTTAGGCGGCGTTGAGTAATGCAGGGGCAGGAATCCAATACCGGTTCATAGAGAGGCTCTGCTGTCTAGATGTCCCACAGAAAAGGTCCTAAACCGCTGCTCACCGATCCATTGCACGCTGCGGACTTCAGCCGCATTTTTGTGAAACAGAAGTGAAAGCGTTCAACAAAAATGCCGCTCACTTCCGCCACTTGGCATTGTGGGTGTGCCCTTTAAAGTTACGTAACGGGCCTTTTGAAAGCAGGGATGTACTGTCTTTCTAAACTCAGCTTCCCCAGAGTGTTTATTCTATGACTGTTTGGCTTTGTAACGTGATATCAGGTGACTAACCAAAATGTTTTCCAGCGTGAATGGCTGGCTGAACACTAAACCCATCCTCCCACAGGTATCCGGGCACATCTAAAGCTGCTTTCCTGGTTTATTCTCGGTGCTGTGCTTGTATCTGCAGGTATCGACAGCCCTGAGGATCTCTGTATTCTGTACTCCAACAGAGCTGCTTGCTACCTCAAAGACGGAAACAGCGCAGACTGCATTCAGGACTGCACCAGGTTAACCGCGCATTTACACGCTTGCTCTTTTCAATGAATCAACGGCCAGACGTTCACAGAATAATCAGAGCTGCGTTTAGCTTGGATTTACGTGTGAGGTAATACTGCAAGTGCGTGTGACTGTCTCAGAAAGATTAACACCCAACACGGTTAGTTGCGCTGTAAGGAGCTTTACCAGCAGCGACCGTCACTAAGATCCCCGGCGGTCTGTTACCGTACTCGTTTGGAGGCAAATAATATGATTTTGATGAGTCAGTGAAGTCTCGCAATCACGCTACCGTTTGGACGCATCCATTCGGTGATCCCGTAATAGATCTCGGAGCAAACAAAGGACATTTATGGGTACAGAAGAGAAAATAACAAAAGCTTTAGCTGGATGTGGTGTTTTAGCACGAATATTTAGACTCCGGCGCATGCAGCTTTATGAATGGCTTTCTGTGCAGGTTTAGAGAGTTCACTGTAGGGCACCGGATCAGAGAAAGATCTTGATCCTCTGTTTCATCCTGTTTATTTATAGGGCTCTGGAGCTCCGCCCCTTCTCTCTGAAGCCCCTCCTCCGGCGGGCGATGGCGTACGAGTCTCTGGAGCGCTACAGGAAAGCCTATGTGGATTACAAGACAGTCCTGCAGATAGACATCAGTGTGCAGGCGGCTCACGACAGTGTCCACAGGTACTATTCACTCGCCACAGGATGAACTTTTAAATCTAATTTCAAAGACATTTTATATATTTCTCTGCTGGGAAACAAGAGCAAAGTACGAACAGTTCACACAAAAAAAGAGAATAATCCGTTTTCATTACTCTCATGTTCTTCTGAACCTGTATAAGTTTCTTTTTTCTGCTGAACACAAAAGAAGATATTTAGAAGAACGTTGGTAAATGAACAGTTTGGGTCTCCAATGACTTTCGTTACAAGTAGTCAATGGGCACCGTCAGCTGTTTGCTTTCGCACATTCTTCAAAATGTCTTCTTTTGTGTTCAGCAGAAGAAAGAAACTCCCAGGTTTCAGAGTAATGTAATTTTCCTCCGAGGAGGTTCCTCTTTTCTCGCGTGGGTGAAATGCTAACAATTCCAGTCATGTCATGTTTTCTGTCTGATTGTGTTTGTGATGTAATCTCAGAATCACTAAAATGCTGATCGAGCAGGACGGTCCCGACTGGCGAGAGAAGCTGCCAGAGATCCCAATGGTCCCGCTTTCTGCCCAGCAGCACCGTAAAGATGAGCCCAGTGCAGAGGTTCTTCAGGCCCGAGCCGCCAGAGCCGAGCAGGAGAAGGGTGAGGGAACCGCAGCACAGAGCGCTTTACACTCAAGAGAAACAGCGGAGCAGATTTAATGAGTCTACACGGATGCCAGAGGTTAAAACAGTCTCACGAAAGTTTAAATATATGTTAAGATCTGTGCCTTTTTACACCTGAAAGAGTTAACCTAGGCCTGTCTTTGAATTGATATCTTATTCGCGTATTTACATATGCTTATTAAAAGTGGGTCTCCTTCATTTTAGCATGAAATCTGCGTTTCAACGTTGACTCATCAATCACTTTTGTACTGATATTTTATCTAAATGTACGAGCGATACAGGAACAACTGAAATCATAGCCTAGATGGCCCTAAAGTAGACTTATAGATATTCAGCCGTCAATCGTTTTTAATCATATTGCAAAAGAAGTAAAAAAAACAAAGATATTATGGATGTAATGTTATATATGTACAGTGTTGGGTGTAATGCATTAGTAATTAATTACTGTTATTTAATTACATTTCCCTTTAAAAACTTATAAGGGAGTATTATTAAAATATTATTGTTATTATCATTAATTATTAAAATCACATGTTTTATATATTGACTCCTTGTTGTAAAGTGTTACCACACTTTCTGTACAACAAAAGTGAATTTATCATAAAATATAAATGTAACCTTCTCCCTTTAAATACTTTGGTGAGTTCAAGAACAATAAATATATGTATAATATATAAATTTAAATCTAAATACACACTTGAAGATGTAATTCGTACTTTTTACAGCAACTGAACCCAAACTGCAGCTGTCTGTGATCTGGCCTGGTATTAAAGGTTTTCATTAAGTGGTTTTGTGTCTTTAGAGAGCGTCATATATTTGCCGAAAGTGATGAGACGCCTGGTAAACCCCTAGTATTCATATAAACGGCTATCATTTTTGTGTTAATGCATTCGCTGCATTTCTGGGCTGCATCAGGCGGTCTTTGGAAATGTAAGTTCAGTGCCGTCTTTGCAGTGTATTTCAGTATTATGTTGTGGCTAGTTTAACCAGAGAGACCTCCCCGCTGCAGGTTGATCTTTATTATTGAAGCGAGGCAGTTACAGCTCAGGACCAGCTAGGATACGAGGTTATGAAAGAGGGTTGCATGCATTAAACATAATGCATTTCCATGCTGGAACACGCAGGCCAATGCCGATAAATAATGCATAGAGAAAAAATGCTGTCGAACAACTCCCAACAAAGGCTTGACATTGTGCGTGACGTTACAATTTTCTGTCGTTCACGTGTGTTTACAAGAATTACGCAAAGCGCTTCAGTCACACCCCGCATCTAACAGCTTTTGTCAGCGTGGATGTACCGCGCTTGATGACAATCAATTATGTAGAAGAGTAACATAGTCAGCTCTCATCGTAATGGAACCAGACGGCTCCGGTTTCATTCTGACCTGAGAAAGGAGGACCCACATGATCAGCGCCGATCAACCTTTGCTCTGCTGTCCTTTGAGCCAGATGAAGTCATGTTGTGTTATTCCCACTGCACTCGCTGCCCGTGCTGCAGCTGAACGGGAAAAATCAAGCCGTTTAAAAGCGTCCTCCGTTTTTGGTTCCACTAAGAACCGTTTAGACAAAGGGTCTTTAAAGAACTCTCTTTCTTGCCTTTTTCGCCAAATAGAAGCTTTTAAAGGTTCTTTGTGGATCCATATGAATAAAACATTCTTCTATGGCATCTTTATTTTTAAGATTGTGAGATTGGCCTATCTGATAATTGAAATAACGAAGAAATGAAATAAATATTAGGTGAAAAACTAAACTTTTAAAATCTGAAGTAGTAAAATTACTATTTAAAAATATAAAGATAAAATTAAAATACAAAAATATTTATAATTACTAATGATAGTATTTTACCATTAGGATTTTTCTGTGTTGTGACATACATTTTTTCTAACAATTAAGAATATTTTCATCTCAAATGATCTAATGCTATAATGCGGTGACTTTTATATTAAATGTATTTTGTTAGCATCATTAAACTCTTTCTGTTGTTGTTGCACTAAAATATTGAGAATTTGGGAGGGTCACGTTCTAAATGTGATTTGTATTTGTTGTCATTTTAAAATGTATTATTAAATTCTTGACATGTTTTGTGACATCCACTCGTGTCGTTCGAATGGATGGCTATAATTTAGCGAGGCATTCAGAAGTGTGATTCTACTGTAACTCTACGTTCTCCACAGCCAGAAAAGCAGAGGCTCGGTTCACGTTGCTGAAACATGAAGGAAATGAGATGGTGAAGAACGGCCAGTTTCAAGGTGCTGCGGACAAATACAGCGAATGTCTGGCCATCAAACCTAATGAATGTGCCATCTACACTAACAGGTAAAGATGTCCCGCACTTCACAGCTGTTATCAGCAGCAGTCGGGTTCTGAGAGTAAACTTCCCTTTCATTTTCTCTGGAGGAAAATCTTCTAAACGGTTACATACGGACATATCGTAAGCTACACGAGGTTGTTAATCGGTGATAAATGCATTGTTTGCATCGTTTCAACTTAAAAAAAAAAAAATCTAATAATCTTGCTAAACAGCAGAATACAAATGCATTGCGAAAAAATACATTACCCATGATTCTGCAAAGAGATCACAACCAGAGGACTTTAATCTGTCTGTCCTTTTTAATTTGATTGTGTCGTTTGCAATGCATTATGGGATTGTAGTTCTTAGTACTTTTTCTCATTAAAGTGCGGTCTGGTGTTGAATACTGGTTGATTTGGTTATAACAGATGCTTTTTGTACTCCATTTATGCAGTATGTATATTATAGCCTACTGATACTTTTTTTGGACATTCGGCACAAAATGCTATTAAAATTGCAATATAAACGTCTAAAAACTCCACTTTCTGAAAAAAGAACACGTGCACGGTAGCATAATGCTGTTTGAAATGTTGCGTCATGCATAATACATCGTATAGCGCGCTATAGTAATCTGTTCTGAACACAGCCGCAGTTTAGTGCAGCTAAACGCTAACAAACTAGCGTTGAACTGAACCAGCTGCACACGTTGTCCCGAGCCTTCCAGAAAGCGCTGAGACAGAAGGCTGTTCAGTCAGCAATTAGCTCTGACAACTCCAGCATAAAACGCCGGGCCGCACCGCTCAGTGAGAGATGTGTGCTGTGTTTTCCAGAGCGCTGTGCTATCTCAAGCTGGAGTGTTTCGAAGAAGCCAAACAGGACTGTGACTTTGCGCTTCAGATCGAGCCAAACAACAAGAAAGCGTTTTACAGGCGGGCGCTAGCGCACAAAGGCTTGAAGGTCTGTATCAAACATGCCATTTATAGTCATAAGAAAGCGTGTCTCCTTTCTTTTTTGCGCATTGCAAAACATAATGATTGCGCATACGACATCAGACTAAGCTTATATGACAGTGGTGTTGAATTCAGGGCAGTAAGGCAGAGCTGTGATGGTCTGTCTGTGTGTTTTCCCTCAGGACTACCTGTCAGCCAGCACTGATTTACAGGAAGTACTGCAGTTGGATCCGAACGTGCAGGAGGCCGAGCAGGAGCTGGAGACGGTCACTAACCTGCTGAGACAGAGTCTATTGGCTAATTCTCAAGGTAAAATGTAGCATCATATGAAACAAAATGAATATACGATAACTGTGCGTCGAATGCACGGCAACAAAGACATTTCATATCAAATGCACATATTTTCTATCCTATGCACGCAAAAACCACATACTATTATTTGCACACAGAGTAGGATAAAACAGATTTTAGAGTACATATTAGATTCGCCTGTCAATCAAGCTCTTTGGGATCGGTCAATTAGCCAGGCTTTGCTGTAAAAACCTGGCAGCCCTGGAACAAAACGGAAACTATTTTAATATTATTAGTATTACTCATACAATATTTGTTTTTAAGTACAGTTCGTACAGTTTGAATGTTCTTGCTGACTTCTTGTTTTCGGATCTGAGGAAGGCCTAAATTATCCTAAAAGTCACGCAAAACGATATTCGAACGACAACTTTAGTACAGCACCGAAAGAATGTACCTGTAACGGTTACAGTCCAAGTATCATTACGAAAAAGAAGCTGCTGTTACTGGTGGTTTTCCGAGCCTAAACGAATCAGTGATCTAAATGAATCGCTCGAGCGAATCATTCACTGACTTGCTGCCACCTGCGGAAAGAAACTGCTTCTTATTCTAGTTTACTGGCATCCGATTTCATGAATAAAAAGTTGCAATGCGTTACCCAAAATACGCTCAATGACACAACACTTGAACATGCATCAGCATGGTAAGAACTACATCCGTTTTATACTAAGTTCATAACAATGCGATTGCAGAACGCAGCAACGGATCACGTGTGATCATACAAGCAGGCCTATTGTAATCTAGAGTGTGTAATAAAACAGCTAAACCACTATTTAGCTAACAGTCGCTGTAATCCGCCGCGGCACCTCGGTGAACTTTAATCTCAGGTTTAGCTGATTAGGGGCGTTTACCGAGGCAAGGGTCATTATTACTATTGCTCACAACCCTGATCCTCATGTACTAAACTTTGACTCATAACCATGTGTTTATGCAACAGATATCAATGATACATGCAGGGCAATCAGATCGAGTCTTTCGCTCTCTGCAGGTTGACATCGTGGCAATACAAGAAGAAATGTACAGAGAGCTACAGGAAGAACGGCCCCTCCAGACGCAGCGGATCCAGCGAGCCCAGAGAAATCCAGCTCACGGCTCCCAGACTCCCGCCACGACTAAAGAAAACCCTTCCGGAAAACACTCATCTCACCTTCTTCTAGGAACATTGATGCAATGCTGACAACGGAAAGCATGCAAACGGTTCATCCTCTGTAACTCTGGCTTCAGCAGGCACTGTGAGCATGGCACGGCTATCGTGTGTATGAGAGAGAATGTGCCTTTTAAAAGAAGCTGTGGCTCACGTAGGGAGTGATTTAACACTCTCAGACAAAAGTGTATAGGAATTTAATTTGCTACATTTAAATCTCTCATTTCTCAGGATTGAATATATTTTTAATAGCTATCCCACTGTATTGTGTAATATTCGCATACGTGTAGCTCGTGTAGTTTTTTTTTTTTCGGACATCTTTCAGCCTTCAGCCCGACCGTCGTCTCAATATGCAAAGATCCCACAGGCTATGAATGTGCAATAACATTAGATGTAGTTTTTCTTTGGGATGTCAGCGAAAGAAATACGTTTCGGATAAATAAATTTGCATCGGCTAAATAAACGGCTTTATAAATTACCAGGTGAAATATTTTTGCTGTTGGACATGATTAGTTTAGAAACGGGGGAAAAAAATTAAATGGCAACACGGGTGATTTTAGATCTAATACCGATACAGGATTTGAATGTACACTACTGTTCAAAGTTTGGGGTCAGTAGTTTATCTTTTAAAATATAATTTCTTAAAACAGGAATATTGTTCAATATTATTGTAGTTTAAAATAACTGTTTCTTATGATGGTATATTGTAAAAATGTATTCCTGTGATCAAAACTGAATTTCAAGAAGTATATATTATTGTTACTGGTCTTTTGTGTTTCGTATTCTCTAATAAATAGAAAGGGAAAAAAAATTTGAAAAGTAATGTTTCGTAACAAATAGATTGACCGTAACTTGATTTGATGCATCTTTGCTTGGAAAAATATACTGACCCCAAACTTTATCAAATTTCAGTAACACTTCATAGTTACACCTATTTATTACTGTTAAGCATGTATTAATTCCTTATTCTACATCCCTAACCCTACCCAATACCTAAACTTAACTAACCTAACTATTAATAAGCAGCAAATTAAGGGATTTATTGAGGGAAAAGGTAACAAGTGCTACCTCCTCTTAAATATTACTGCAATGGAGTGATATTAACAGTTGCAATGGCTAACAAAATTATATCACAGCATTTCTAAATTTTAAGATTTTTCCAACACGTTTAAATGGGAAAAACATTTTGTACAATTTCAAAAGTCACTAATGATATGTAGGAGATTTGAGACAAATTACCGTAAATTCTGGAATATAAAGCGCACCTGCATATAAGCCGCATCCGCTGTATTTAAAAAAAAAAAAAAATAAACAAGCCGCACCTGCATATAAGCCGCATCCGCTCTATTTAAAAAAGTTTTGCTCTTCCCGCGTCTCACCATAGACTCATTGACGCTAAGCTTCCGAGCAGCAGCGCGGTTTCCTTCTTGTATAGCGACATCGATGGCCTTCGACTTAAAACTTGCATCATACGAACTTCTTCGTGTGGCTTCCATGATGAAGGGGTGAGGATTTCAAAAGATAGAGTTTGACACGATTGGTAATTTGTCGTCCTTCTATCCGCTTCTACCGGCTTATATCTGCTAAAGAGGAACTAGCGTATTCTTCTTTGCATTTATTTCGTCTTAGTTTTGATTCTAATTCCGGTTAGAGCGCCCCTAGCGGTGGGGAAAAATCTGCAGAATAGCCGCACCTTTGTATAAGCCGCATGGTTCAAAACCTATGAAAAAAATAGCGGCTTATAGTCCAGAATTTACGGTACATTAACCAATAGAATGCTTTTTTTTTTTTTTTTTCAATTTCCCACTCAATCTGTTACGCTAATATTTGATACTCCACTGTTATTTAATTCTATTTCACCTACACTTCAATAACCAGCATTTGAGCAAACACACAGACAACTCACCTAGAGTCATGTTTTTATTTTCATTTAGATATGCATTTACACGCATATTATAAAGCAAATATACAAATAACAAGCTGTTTTGAACAAGTTAGAGGCCCTAGCCTCTGAAAAAAAAAAAAAATACAGATATGGATAGGCTCAAAACATAAGAAAAAAAAAGAACGCTAAAGAAATAGAAGGAACAAAAACAAAGCAGCTTGTGGCATTGGATCAGTCCCGAGAGATTACTGAGCAGCACCAGAACGGCAGAAAGGAAGCGGATGAACAGTGCAAACACACGAGTCCGAGGAGCGTCTGTAAACGGTGAGTGTGTTGAAGTGTGCAGGAGTGAGCCTGAGTGCTGTCTTTGGTAGGCGGTCAGATGTGTAGTCCCAGGGACGCTACGCCGCCTCGCTAACATTCAACGCAGCCTCGTCCAATACATTTGAACTCATAAGACACGAACCGGAAAACAAATGTAGTTCACCTATGTTTCAAAAGGCACCATGAGTCAATACAGATACAAAAAAAAAAAATCACTTAATCAGCTGAAACAACCTGAATGTGATTACCATCATAGCCTTTACAATGAAAGTAGTTGAATTTTTTTGTTTGTTTTAAACGGGACGCAGATCTTTCTGATTCATAACCCACTGCATCCATAATAGCCAATTACGAACTTGGCTTTCTCTCTCTCTCTCTCTTTTAACATGCCAGCCTCGCTTCCTCCCATGTTTGGGTTTGGTCAAGTTCCCCGTCCTACCAGCAGGGGGCGCGACGCGGCTTCATCCGGCTCTTCAACACATCTACTTCCCCCGAAAAATGGAAAACACGCAGCGACACCGAAAAGAAAAGAAGCCCAAGAAATTAAAAACACAAGAATCACTGCTGTGAAAGGGAAATCTAATATTGCCTGGTCCCTCGTGGGCTCATCTTGTATGAAGATCTCTCGGCAATCTTCAGACTTCCTGGTTGCCTCTGAATAGTCGCAGACTCCTCCAACTAAAGCTATATGCTGGCTAACTGAGAGTATATGAGTGTGTGTGTGTGTGTGTGTGTGTGTGTAGTGAAGGTGCTCCTGAATACACGTGTCTGTCACATGCTAGCTGTCAAAAACGTTTCATGGTCATATTCCAGTCCAAAATTACATTTAAAGAAAATAAAGCCTACTTGTAGAAAGATTTAATTTGAAGTTTGTGACATTTTCGTTAACAATTTCCCTCCCAATCTGAATGACTGTATTGGGGGAAAAAAACTAAATAGCAAAAATTATATACACATTGAAATAATGATAGCATTTGTACTGATATTCTTTTTACAATAGTAACAGAAACAAAATACTGTTTTATAGTACTAAGAATCTAGTAGGAAAAAAATCAAGAATTCCAAAAACTATACTACAAAAAAGAGAAAGGGGACAAAACGTGCTCAAAGCCGTAGTCATTTACTCTTCCTCATGTTGTTCCAAACCTATAAAAGACACTTGTGGGTTCCCATTGACTTCAGCTGTATAATATCTCCAGTGCTAAAATGTAGCTGAACCATCACTTTAATGAAGGTGAAAATGTCACAAATCAAACCTAAAAGGAGGCTTCACTTCCAGTACGCAAGGAATGGAGTATGGGATATTTCTCTTCATTCCCTTTCATTTTGGGGTGAAAAACGAGCCGGACACGTTGTGTGCTCGACAGCTGCATCAGTCTCCGTGCATCACTTACATTCATCTGTTGCCTCTCTAAATCTTACCCCAGCTTCGGTCCGACTGCGAGCGCTGACCGACTGCCGGTCCACCGGTAGGTAACCTTTGGTCACAGCGAGCTTTCTGAAACCTCGTGGCGCGTCCCGCTCACGACAGACGCGAGATAGCGCCACTCCTCCTCCGACGTTCGAAAAACGAAACCGACCGACCTGGACGTTAAAACCTCCACGAAACGATCCGTGCAATCCTTGGTAATAAAGGTTAGCTGTGAAAGCTAGGGCGTGCGTGTGTGTGTGTGTGTGTGTGTGTGTCTGCTTATATCTCTGTTTGAATGCAGGCGTTACGCACAGGGCTGGTCGGCTGAGGAAGGTTGTTATTGCGTTCTTTAGGCGAGCTCTCGGCCGCGCACATTAAACTGACGTTCTCCTCCGCGATGTAGCACAGCGGGCGCTCCGCCGCCCCGTCGGGGCTCAGAGGGGCGACTGAGGCCTGCGGGAGGCTCCCGGGAGCGGGACAGTTCTCCAGCCGGTCGTTCTCCACCTCCGGGAGCGGGCTGACCGCTCCGGCCGCGTTGGGGTGCCGGGCGTGGGACTCGTAGCAGGGCGGCCTGCAGGCGTCCAGGTCGGAGCAGCTGAACTCTGAGAAGTGGCTTGAGTGCGAGTCGGCCACAGACGGCAGGCTGCCGCTCAGCGAGGGCGAGTCGAGCTCGCTGGAGTTGGTGCTGCGGCGCTCCAGCAGCTGGGCGTCCATGTCCTCTCGCGTCTCGTTGATCTTGGTCGCGCCGCTCTTCTTGCGCAGCTTGCCTTTGCTCTTCTTGCCAGAGGAGGAGGAGGAGGTGGAGGACGGCTCCTTGGCCCAGCGGGACGTGATGCACTTGCCCTCGTGGGGACAGCCGGACGGGCAAGCGCCGGGCCCGTGTCCTCCGCTGCTGCCGTCGTCCATGCTGCTGCTGCCGCTGTGGTGCCTCAGCTTCCCTCGCTTGGACTCCACATCCACCTGCACCTCCATGCTGCTCCCGTCCCTGCTGGAACACGACATCTGCTGTTAGCGACAGCTCAAGCCTCTCAACACACGCTCGTGGGCAAACGTGACCCTGGAGCACGAAACCAGTCTTAAGTAGGTCTATCTGTAGCAAAGGCCAACAATACATTAAAGCCTATGGGTCAAAAAGGATACATTTTTGGATATATCGTTAGGATATATGAACCCTTACAGACCCAGAACATTTTTGGGGCACCTGATACGCCTGCACTGTTCTTTGGTTTTTTTTTAGACTTATTCTAGAATTCAGCATCATGAGCCATATATCATTATATAAAGACAACTTGAAGTTTAAGTCTAGCTCATTTAAAGGAAGCAGGAAAAAAAAAAAAAATCATACAGGTTTAAAACTTTTTCAAACCTGTTTTTCTGAGCTTTTACCAAAAAGTGCAATGCAAATGTGTTATTTTGCGCATGTTTCCATGCACAACACTTTACTTGCAGTGTGCGCTGGCTCAAACACCCAAAGAAAACACGCTAAATGTAAATCCGGGCATGGGGGTGGGACTAAGAACAATAGCTATTTTAGCTACAAGATTTTACCTACCGTAAATAAAAACTTTTCGATTAGCAATAAGCAAAGCTTATAAAACTTAATTTGGACAACTTTAAAGCTTTTTTTGCCCCCTCAGATTCCAGATCTCGACTCGAGGATTGTCCCGTCCTAACAAACTCTCTTAGTCAGCTTTCAGATGTGAGCGTTGTGACTGGTTTGTGGCGTATGGGCACACATGAACACAGACCTGTCCAGAGGCAGGTAGGCGTTGAGAATGGATCCAGCCATTGCTTTGGTACTAGCGTTGTCACTGATTGTCCCCAGACTGACGGTGCCGGACTCCCCGCTCAGACTGCAACGCTCCTTCTGAACATCAGCTTGAACTTCCAACCTGGGAAACACCAACACCACATTTGAAGGGGTCAGAATTCACGTTTCCTCTAGTCTTTGCAACTGTACAGATATTATCTGTGCACAGCTTGACGCGAAGAAAGGCAGCGTAAATTTTATTCTCGCTGACACTATGGCAAAGTTATTGCTTTCCTTATTCAAAAGTATTTTTTTTTCATGAATATATGGTTGACCTGCAGAATAAAAGTTGTATCGCACATTTGGAAACGTATGAGTTATATCACTGCTTATTGACACTAGGGGTGTCTAGGGGTACGTTTTTGTTTTAGTAACAAACAAAAACTTTAAGCTTTAGTATGACTAATAATAAGGTTGTAATAATTGGCTCAAAATATCAAAACCGAGGTTTTATTGAAGGGCGCCAACGACCTGGTGACGTTTCACTTTGCAAGAGTGATTAAACAATATTTAAATCCATGTCATTTTAATATTTGTTATTAGTTATATCAAACTTTAAAATCTCAGTGTACAATAAATGGCATATATTGAATGGATTATAAATAGGTTGATGTTTATGGTGACAAGTTTCTCCATTCATCTGTGATTCTATTGATATACTACTGTGTGAGTCGAGTAAAAAAATTCTGATAGGCTTTCTGAAATTCCAGGCAAATCCAGCTGTTAGATCTCCATGTGTGCATAGCCTGCATAAAACATGTGTACTCTTTATGTGACAGTTGTTCCACTTGAATGATCTTCCATCTTCCTAAACACTTTGTTCACAAGCGCCACCAAGTCATGGTTTTATATAACAGCAGATGCTCTGGGCAAGAGACCAAACGCATGAATTCTATTGGTTGGCTACATTTCTTGCAGTACAAACGGAAAAAAAACATAAGACTGCTATGTGAAACTAAAAATTCTGTTGCCTTGACCAATGACTATTAGTAATGTAGCTTTTTTTTTTGAGTCTAAGACCTAAACGTTCAGCATGTAGAATCACTAACGCCAATGTTACTCTGAACAGCCATTTGTTTAAAATTAATGTTTAGCAGTCTTGGGATTCTGATGGAAGTTTTGATTTTGAACTTTAGAGTACGTACACAGTCACACCACACTCGGATTTCAAAACACGTGACCATTTCTGGTCAATAACCGCACGAAGGGACATGCAGACATTGTGTCACTGACCTGTTAAAGCAGTTGACCATGGCACTTCCTGACAAGCTGCCAGTGATGCTGGCTCCGGCGAGGGCCATAGTGCTGGCGTTCTCGCTCAGGTTGTCTCTCATTGCTCCAATACGCTCCATGTGGCTACCGCTGGCACTCAGGCTGCCCGTCAGGCCCCCCACACTGCCCTCGCCGATGCTGGGGTTATGCCTGGTCTCTGCTACCGAAGTGGTGTCTGACAAGAGAATCCAAAGAAAAAAGTCATTAGAGCAGTTCACCAAAGTGTGAAGTATTCTGAGTGAAATTTTTTACATTTTTTTTTTTTTAAATCATTAGTACAGTTCCAGTGTTTTTGGGGATTTGCATGAAATTGCAGAACGTTTAGTGTCACAATCCCATAATTTTCCATCCATTTTTTTTATTTAAAACGTAACACTTGCTGATCAGCATTCTGTCAAAATTCCATTCGATTACATTTTACAAGATATATAATAGCCATTGTAAAAAGCGCTATACAAATAAACTTGAATTGAATTGAATTGAATATATTTTATGCCAACCTTTGAATTAGTAGCATTTTCAATAAAAAAAAGCTTTGTATGATCCTCATAAACAGAGAAAAAAAAAACTATTATTATTTTTATGAACTCAAATGATTAGCCACAGAGTTTTTTTTAGACAAAGTAATCTAGAAAAATTACTGGATTTAAGAAACCTGGTTACACATAGCATAATCATACTTCAAATCCTTTCGCCTCAGGCTAACTCTGTACATCAGAACAAAAGCTACTTGTTCGCAGAGTTACACGAGCTTCACAGGAATTATTTAGTGTTTGAGAAGCAAAGCTACTTGATCCCTGAGTTTCAGGAGTTGTGTCTGGAAAAGGATAAACTTCGTCTCCAGATATGACTCATCTTCAATGCAGATCAAACACATTCTAGCACACACTTCACATATTTGCATTAAACATGAGTGAGGAGGAGAGAAATTATGAAATGTGATAGACAACTCTTCCATAGAGAAAGAGCCAAGACAGAGAAGATGACCGAGTAGGACAGATACTGAATGCTTTAAACACTGTTTGGCTCTCGGTGAGGTTCACTCACCAGTCACAGCAGCTCCGGTGCCCGCGTTCATGTCGTTCTCGTCGTCGAACTCGATGCGCACACCTTTACCATTCCCCGCAGACACGCCGCATCCACCGCTGCGACACAGAGAGATGGGCACCACGCCGTAGACGTACGCCAACATGATGGGCACGCCGATCCCTGCACAGACACAACACCAGATCAATGAAAAGGGCATTCATACAAAGCTTAATTAACTATAAAGTCAATGAGAATAGGAAAAGAATAGTTTGTCACTACAGCTATCGTTTATAACTGTGATAACGAGCACTCATCGGGGTCAACTAAACGCTGGATATTCAAAAGTATGTGATCTAAAGTTTGAGGCACAGAATCTTAAAAATGCGCCTGAGAGTTGTATTCATTGCTGTGATTTTCCACGCCCAGAAACGTGGTGCTGAATTGAAAGAACTGTGATTGGTTGTTTTGACATGTCGGTCAAACGCCTCATAAGCAGGCCTTGGCCAATAAAAGCTGTTGTGTATTCCAGACCCTCAGCCGTCAGTCCAAAGGTCTGGCTTTAGTCTCTATGAGACTACTACAACAATAATGAAAGAAAGGGACATTATTGTTGGAAGCGCTTTCCAAACATTTTTCTCAGCTGATGAGCCTTAAAACGCTGAAGGCCAATCGACCCTACTATAATAAGCGTGAGCAATTAAAGTGGCAGACGACAAAACTGCAGCCTGTGCTTATTATGAAGAGATCATTATCATGTATTGGGTGTTTTAACACCATATCAGCTTCTCTTGTTATTTTCATAATTGGTAACAAGCTGAAATGGTATAAAAGAGCCTATATAAGGTTTAAAAACTATAAAATTAATTCAAGGTTGGAAAAAAAACCTGTGCGTGTTCACAGAGTAATATAATTTCCTAATAAAGCTAAAACCAACACAATTCAATGTGTTTAATGTTTGGTCATGAAGTGCATATTTATGGATCTCCATTTGATAAGAACTTATTGCTCTTTTTAGTTATTCTATTGTAAAGCACTTTTGTCTGGTTGTAGTAAATAGTGCTATATAAATAAAATGCCCATTGCCATTTAGTACGACATTTTTAGGCAAGCTTAATTTCAGTCTTTGGTTGTGCAGTATTAAGACAACTATTCATCTTTAACAAATGCAGTCTGTATGTTGGGGCTAAATTAACTGCCAACATTTAATACAGGTTTATGTTCTAGAACAAACCGCAATCCAAATCATAAACTGAATCATCAGACATAAAATAAAAAGAAGTCTGCTTACCGACAGTGACAGCAGCAACCACTGGAGACACGATCACTGACAATGTCACCCCGCCGGCTATGACAAGGTTCCTCTTGTGCTTGGAGATGTCCTTCCCCTCGTAACGATTATGAATCTGAAGCAGACGGATTCAAAGACAAAGTGAATAAACGCATCTCTCCACCATCACCACACTCATTATTCTAGATTAATTCACGCTTTGGTTACTCATAACGCTAGCATAATTTCCCACTCGATGATCTAGCAAGAGTCTCTTGAAGATCAAACAAGGCTGATAAGAGTGAGATAAGACACGTAGGTCGTCATATTTCAAAACGCAATGCTCAGTTAGGATTCAGGTCAGCAAACAGACGTTATGGAAATCCCTTCATAATGAAATTCAGACTGAACAGCGCATATCTGGAGTGTTATTAATCATTGTACAAGTGACCCAGTTTGCAGTGGATTAATCTGGCAGAGACAGGCTGCATATCAACTCCCGCAAAAACCAAATCCTTGATTTAGTGCAAATATTATACTACATCACTGCTGTTTGCTGGACATATGATTCCTTAAATCTATTAATACAGATGTGAAAACAGCCGCCGTCAAACCCATTTTAACATGCTGGCACCAGTTTCTAAAAGGGTTTATAATAAGCAGTGTTCTTCTAGTCAGATAAAACGAAGGCACTTATTATCTTGTAGTCATGACAGGCATTTGGAGAAACTGGTTCACAAAAGAAGCTGTCACAGGAAATGCTGCCAAATTAAAGAAATTAACTGTCGCCTATTTTTCATCAATTTAGCCCACGCCATGTGTCAGTGAGTTCAATCCGAGTTAAGGCTGATAATGCAGTACTGTAATGACTTCCTAATGATTACTGATGACTGAAGATTGTGCACTATTGTCAGGATCATTAGTAAACGTTACTGAAATATGCAGGCTTTGTACACACAGGCAAAAAAGACAGACATGCAATAACTAAATAAAAATGTGTTTCGGTTTAAATGGTCACATCAGATTTTAAGATGCGGATTTGATCAAAATAAAATATATTTCAGCACCGTGTAATGATCAACTATGATCAATTTCATTCTAAAATAAGCGTGTGTGTATTTTATTTTAATATTATTATTTGTAATATTAATAATATTTTTAATATATTATTTCTATTATTATTATTATTATTATATTATTAATACACACACATACACACACTGTGTGTGTCTATGTATACATAAATACAAACAGTACAGACACATAAGAAAATATTTTTTGGATGCGATTAATCTTTCCCCAGCTCTAATATAGAGCATCTAATTTCATAAATTGGAATTGTTTTACAAGACTGGGTTTGAAAACCTCACTTCTCATTCTCCGCAGTGTTTCATTTAGCCACCCACCTTTCTGCCCACATACACAGGAATCCCAATGATCATTGCAGGTATGGCAATGCCAGCAATCAGTGCGATGCCAACCGGAGCGCCTACAAGTGTACCCAACTGCCAAAGGATTTTCTTCTTCCTGCTCCAGGGCTTTTTACCCCAGAACGTGCATCCTGAAGGACTGTATCAGATAAAGAGAAAATTAAACAAAACGTAACCTTGTCACAAAATTGCTGATGCCCGTAGCTTTGGCCTTCATCAGTTCTCAGGTCAATAACGCAGTTAAATTTAGAGGTCTGACTGAAGCCACGTGGCCTTCCTCCGTCGTGAACACTTAAGCGGTGTTCGGGACACTCACCTTAAGTAGTGCAGGTCAGAGATCTCCTTCATACACAGCCAGCAGAACTCACAGCCGCACACAGCACAGGTCATGTGATTACAGCTCCCATCGTTCATCTTGATGATGTAGGCCGCACAGCGGGGACATGGCTTTATGTCATCAGCTTAGAGAGACACAGATAGAAGCGGTTCAAACCACTGCTGGTTGACTTTGACCAGATTTAGGACGTTTTCATACTAGGTTTCAAGATTTGGTGTCATTTGATTAGAGAGCATATGACTAAGAAACAAACCACTTAGATTTATGAAAACTACAAAAATGAATGTTTATTTTATTCATACTGTGTTGTATTTTGCATGTGATTATTCAGTTTCTGTAGTATTTCTAATCTGAATACTGTCAGAGATAACTTTTGAAAATCTTTTTTCATTTAATTAGCATTTTTCATCCATTGTATTTGTTCTATTGCTTGTCATTTAACCTTTGACCTGTCTTTAATAAGATAGGAAACTTATATTAGTTGTAGGGACTACCTGTACAATACAAATAGCCTTAAAAACCAACATAAAAGTAAATAGTGATAACATTGCAACTGTCGCTGAAGAAATAAATCAAATACTGCCCACCAGCAATTGAATTGGATTGATTTCAGGAGTCCCCCCCCCTTATTGTTCAAGACAAACTTTTTAAACTGTTGCATTTCCTAAATTAGGAGCGATCATACACTAAATTTATACAGTTTTTTTAAAAAATTCCATTATTCCAGAACTTTAAGAACTGAGAAAATCTGGGTTCCCACTCTTAATATCAGACTCGTGTTCAGGGCTTTCCCAGCAGGGTATTTTTGTCTGTGTGTGGTGTGCGTGTGTGTGTTGTGCTCACCGGCAGCACCGCTCTCCTGGCTGTAGCTGAGTGACGAGGATCTGAAGGGTCTCAGCCGGAGGCTCTGAGCTCTCTGCTGTCGGGCGGCGTCACAGGTCTGGTTTGGGTGCCACAGCTGTTTACAGTGGTAACAGAACTCAGTCCCACAGCCCTCTCGACCACACGTGATCTTTGGACAGCTGGCACAACCGAAGGCAATGACTGCATACCTGTCAGATCAAACAGACAATATTATCATCATTAATGAGAGCCTATTAAATGGTGCTGAAAGTTGCGCTTGTCTACAAAGCTAATGGTTGCTGGAAAGACACAAAATACAGAAACAGATTTGAGAGACGGGATCAGTTCGCTCGATGATGTGTGTGCTAGACAAGTTACATAAGAGTCTTTAACGCTCATTATTATGTGAGAAAAAAAGAGCTGAGAAAAGATCCTGGATGTGCAGAACAGGATCAGTGAGCTAGAAGAGCCTGCATGTGGACTGACATAACTACACAATATAACTTGATACAAAAGGAGCTAACGCTATGGAGCAAACCAGATGTCATCTGGTCAACTGTCGGCTTTCCGTCTGAGAAAAGCCTCCACCACATCTGTTTCCACAAACAAAGTGGCCTTTGTTATTGGAGTCGCCCATATTTCTACATGACTCTGAGAGTGTACGAGTAAACACAATGCTGGAGACATGAGACGCCCCCCCGTCTGATGTACAATAAACCCTGACAAGACAGTAAAGTCAAAATAAGGATAGTGAATGCACCAGAACAAAAGTCAAGCGAGATTGCTCCACCACAGCACAAAGAAAGCCCTGCATGCGGCACATAGCATAAAACATGGAACAAAGCTTTTCCACTGAGAAGTTTCTTTTCAAAAAAAAAAAAAAAAAAAAAAAAAAAAACCCTGCATATTTGTCTTCCAAGACAGCTAGCTCTCAGCCAACCCTGCAACAATGCAGAATCACTGCAACTCACTCCGTCTGCTTTTCACATTAACCAGGAACACACTCCACTGCCTGACGGCTAGAAAGTGCTTCTTTCCCATCTCTCTTGGAGATGGTCATGTCTACTTCATGTTGGGGGAACCAACAATTTCACTTTACCTATTCAAACAATAACAATACCTATAGGTTTCGTAGCTGAGGGGAGAAAAAGGCTATGAAAAAAAAAGAAATGAGAATATTTTCACAGTCTGCACCCTCCTTTTTTACTTTTTGAAAGCTTATGCTCAGCAAAGATGTATTTATTTGACAAAATCCAGTTTAAAAAATGTGTTTAATTAATGTTTTTTTTTTCTCTGTGATGGCAAAACTGATGTTTTTTGCCACCATTGCAGTGTTATAGAACGCCCCTATTATGGGTTATGGAAGCTTCATATTTTGGTTTTGGGAGTCCCCAACAACAAGTTGACATACATGCAAGGTCAAAAACACTTTCATTTTCATATAATATGCGATTACTTTGACCTTATTTGCTCAACAACTCCCAAAGAATTTGTTCAATGATTCATCTTTCCAACATAAAACATCTGGGGACCAGTTTTAATAACTAGACTAGACTCTTTTGCTGATCAAAAACAGTAAAATCTGTAAACTTACAAAAATGTGAAAGAACGTTTTTCTATGTGCATATATTTAAAAATATATATTCCTGTGATACAAAGCTGAAAGGATCAGTTTAACAGGATCCTTCGGAATTCATTTCTAATACACTGATTTGATTTGGAAATAGTTGTTAAATGAAAAACTGTTATTGTAAGTCCCTTTTCTTTTCAGTTTACCCGTGTCTGACGATGGGACACAAAGTCTTCCAGGACGATACAAAACCCTGCATCACAGATTTAGCATGCAAACATATACCTTCTTGATACAAGACGCCATTTATCAATTTCCAGAAGTTTCTCTCTCATCACCAACCAAAGTATCCCTCAACATATAACTGCGACCAAACCTGCCATGACATGTAGAATAGCTCTCCTTTCCAACACTAATGTTCTGATGCTTGTTTAAAAACTACCCTCCAAAAAGTACCTACTTCTAGAATCTGGGGAAAGATCTTTGTAATGCGCACAAATACACACATCCTCCAAAGTGACAGATGTAATAGTGCCTATTAAAAAAAATTAAAATAAGTGCACACGCTAACCAAAGGCGATGAGAGAAAACAGGCAGCTCAAAAGGTGGTGTTATCATTGAAACTCAGGGCACAGCTGGGTGCAGATCTGTGCGGAGATGAGTGCATAGCATGACAAGATCTGCTGCCAGGCTCTCCACTGGCCTGATAAAAGACCCCATTCAAAGTGACAGTGTCACCAGTGTCAGGCCTCCAAAAGCGCTGATCACAACACAATACTGGGCCTTTGGCTTGTGCTAGCTTCAGATGACGTCCCAAATATTTTTGTCTCAGAGCCCAAAAAAAAAAAAAAAAAAAAAAAAAAAAAAGATTCAAAAGCAGAACTACAAGTCTCTGGAGCCTATATAATTCAATTATTAATCCCTTCTGAAACACATTCAATAAGGACTTTTACAGTACCATTCAAAATGTTGGTGCCAGTAAGTTTTTAAAGAAAAAAAGTAGGCATAAGGGTCAACGTTTTAGAAATGTTTTGGTTTTGTGCACAAGGACCACAATTACTCAAAGATGACAGTAAGGAAATATGTTCCAACGTATTTTATACAAACGCTATTGTTTTTAATTGTGTATTGAATACATTTTGAAAAAGTATCATGTTTTCCATAAAAATATTAAGCAGCACTGTTTTTTGTAAAATCATCAAATAAGTGTATTCGACGATCAGTTTTACATATAAATTACATTTAACATGTATTCAGATAGAAAGCAGTAAATAGTGCTTTCAATTATATTTCACAATGCTTCTATTTTTTACTTAAACCACGACAAAGTAACATTTTTAAATATCATCTGGCTTAAATATCAAATCCCCTAAAAGATATACTCTGACAAACAGACGAAGACTGTAGCTCGATTATAACCATGAAGGTAAATATTCTAGCTGACTTGGCTAAAGTCACTTTAGGTAAGAGGCTGTTTATAAATGCTCACACATTAAACACAAATGGCCTCCACTTCTAAGACGGACGTGCCAAAACAAACAGGCCACAAATAAGCAAATACACACATGCAGATATAGCAGCTGTGGCAACACAAAGCAGCTGTGGCAACATCACAGCCATGCAGTTAAAACCAGAGCAGCCATTTAGCCCAACCAGGGAAAAAAATGTGTCATGGAAATCCCAACTCCTATCATGCTGCTATAGCAACAGGATGTCAGCACCGCGCCGTATCGATGATCTAAAGAGTACGGCAAAGTAGAGGTCTTCTCGGGTCCTAAAACCCATACCCGACCTGAATCAACCCGAGTCACTTCATAACCGAACCCGGCGTGCATACTTTTTTTGCACATAATAAACACATTAAATAATCATGACACCCAATTTTTGAAAGCTTGTTCATTTATATAAAAAATATAAAAAAATAAAAGCCTTTCCATTCTGACAGCCTTGTGGGAAAATAGAAAAGAAGGAGTTTGGCAAAAGAAGGCGTATGATTTCTTTTGTATTGTTGTAATCATAACCAGACATTGGTTCGTGGTGTTAGCGTGCAAAAGCATTTTGGTCCATTTGGCAAAAGCACATTTATTTTAAATTACCCGAGGCAACTAATACCAAACCCGACTTGTGTCTGAGATTTGGACTCGGGTTGGAGCCAAGGTTTTCGAATCCAAGTGGACCCGTAAAGATCTCAACCACAAAGTATTCAAAAAAGAAAAACACACAAGTGTGTTAATATTTTTACTATTCATATACATTTTTTATGCTTATTAATTTTTTCAGCTAGTTGCTGAGGAAATGTTCCTCATGTTGAGTTTTTCCATGAATATATAAAAAAAAAAAAAAAAAAAAAAAAAAAAAAAAAAAAAAAAACCTTGCTTTCAAATATATATATAAATATTAAAATATTGAATAAGAGATAGCTTTCATGTTTGTTTGTTTGTTTTTAATGCCACACATTACATTAGGGTTTTTAACATTTATTTTCTCTAAAAACAAGATGGCTTAATAAACTGTTTTCTTAATCTAAACTCCAAACTCAACAATTGCACATATTAAAAAAAACTCAAATAAAAAAAAAAAAAAGTAAAAAAGTGCCCTTACCCGCAGTCCGGAGCAGGGCACCAGCGGCAGTCGGGGTCGGCCACCAGCCAGCGGCGCAGCATGAACTCCTCATATTTCTCCATGAGCACGCGGTCGTTGAGTATCATGCGGATGTCGTGAGGGTTGAAGCGCTCGGAGCACTCGGGGCAGCTGATGTTGACCCTGCTCTCTGAGATCTCGATGCGCAGATACTGTCGGAGGCAGTCGGCACAGGAGCGGTGGTGGCATGTCATGATGTCAGGGAAGCGGTCTCTGGTGTGGCGCAGCAGGCACAGCGGGCACTCCAGCAGCTCGGAGGTGGAGGCCGAGGATGAGGAGCAGGAAGAGGAGGTGGAGGCCACACCGGGGGCAGAAAGCGCCGAGGCGTGATCCTGCTGCTGGCACATTTCCGAGTGCACGCTCTCCACGCTGGCAATGCCGTCAACGCCGGCCGCCAGTGCCCGCGACTTGCGGGATTTGGGGTCTCCGCAGCGCCGGCGGAACAGCGAGCGTAGCGAGATGCGCCGCTTCTTAGGTGTCTTCCGTACAGAGGGCAGACTGACGGATGAGGCGGCGGAGGGAAGGTCCCTCTCGGACCCCTGCTGCTGCGGCTGATGCAGACTCATCTCTCCAGAGGAGGCACTGTGGTTTCCAGAGGACTGGGAAGCTTCTACAGGGAGAGCAGGAGGGGAGGAGGAGGAGGAGGAGGAGGAGGAGGAGAGGAGGGGAGGGGGGGAGAGAGAGGGGAAGGGGGACAGGGTTTTCAGAGGGGAGTGTGAAGTGTTAAGACATGGCGGTAAACTCTCCACAAGCTGCTCCCTTGAGCCAGGCAGCTCAAGCTGGGACACACGGGTCTGTTTGGAGTCGCCAGGCGGGATCTCGACCTGATCTGTGAAGAAGCAGAGACAGGACTGAGTGAGACGGGGGAAGACAGACAACTTCATTTGCATTTTATATTGATTCCACAATGTTTTGAGACGTCAACATATTGATAACTGCATTTTTTGATTGTAGGTGGAAGCATGTGCATTTAAAGAGCTTTCATGCAGTGTGTAACACAGCTCTAAGTGAATGAAAACATCCTGCAGAGTTTTAAATCTGAAAGCGCATCATGTATAGTTATCGGCTCAATGATTGCAAAGTCAAATAATTGAAACTAGTAGTTTTTTTAAAACCCAGCTGTTGCATGTTGATGTCAAAATGAAACATTAGTATATTGTCGCCCGTAGGTTGTTCTTTTTGTGTTGGTCTGAAGGAAAATTAAATTTCATTCTATATCGCTACGTGCCGCTGTGACCGTCAAAAGCTCAAAAACTCCTTTTAATTACAATAGACCAATCACTGGAGGGGTTTGGGTTGAACAGATCATTTGGGAAGTTAACTTCTTTATGGACTCAGGAATTCATGTCATTCAAAAACAATCGCTTTTTTTCTCCTTTGGAACCAATTATATTTAGAGAAATCCTTAGTGTTTTGTAACAGTTTGTAACAACCGTTTACATTCAGTAACGAATGTCACTTGATGATTGAGCAGTGTAGAGCACAAAAAGATTGAGCAGTCTGAAGGTATGTTTTCTTTACCTTTATTCGAATGACAGCATTCTTTCCAGCTATAAATCTACTTGAAATTAAATGTGATTGCTGTATCAAATTAATTCTATTTGTCCGTCATATCGAGCAGCTCTAATATTGAGTCAATGACTAAATGAGAGTGGTTACTCAACCTGACTTACTAACCGAACCACAAATCATTATGACTTTCATTCCAACCTCAAATGAAACAGAAACAGGTTGTATGTACTTCAACCATGTATGGGTTAGTTAGGGGAATTACAGCCTGCTTTTAAATACATTTTTGACTTGCTTTTATGATGAATGAATATCAAAATTATGGACAACCAAGTTCTTTGTTACAAGTAATAAATTATGCAAACAACTACACGCAACTGTAAATCAAAGCCAAATGCTAATTTTATATCAATAGTAATACAATGTATAGAACTACTAGTGCATACTTAGAGCAACTGCATGAATTTCATGTCAGCAGCAAGTTTGAAGGCTGCAATTGATCTGAAAACATTAAACACTGCCAAGATGAGTTTTGAGAAGCCCTGACTCAGTGGAAAAGTTGACGAAAGGCTGAAAACGGCAAATTCACGGTAATGAAACAATTACACAAATACTGCAGAACCACTTTTGAACAGGACTTGACATCACCGACACTGTAAGAGGACAGAGGAAACTACCGCATGCCAGCGAAAGCCACAGAAACTGTAACGGTCAGAAACCTGAGACGGCAGAACTGAATGTGACAGGCAGGAGAATGAGGACCCTTCTCGTCATTCATAGATACATTTCCTCACCCTGCCTTCAGGCCTTTCACAAACACACAAGAGCTCTCGTTACACACACAAAAATTATTTAGTTTCGGATCTAATTGAATGACTGTGGGTGCAGCGAGAAACTTTAGTTAGCACAGAAAGTGTTTCTGCATATGAATAAGCGTGATCTTATCATAGGTAAATAATAAAGAAAAAGTGTCAGTCTCAACAGAATGAGGAAGAGACAGTGCCATGAATCATCTTAGCTTCCCAAAAATGCAGCAGCCTGTCACATGAGAAGCAACAGGAATAACAGGACATTCACTTGACTCTGACAAAAATAAGGTGTTTTCCACACTCTGGCCTCTCGGAGAATTCACATCAGATACATCTCTGTCTTTACTCTCTGCTGCCTCTAAGCCATACCAGAAATACTTTAACCTCCTAGTGCAAACACACACACTTTCCAGCTGGGGTTTTTCACACTCTCCATTCAACACACTAGAGCATTTGCTCATATGTTTGAAGGAAGCAGATAGTCAGCCAAATGAGTTCCACTTGAACTTAGAATCAATGAAACCTTTGTTTTTTGTTTTTCAAACAAGTGATTCTGATACACATCCCCAGAGCTACAAATGTTAGAAAAATATTCCACAATACACACACCTAAATGTCAAAGAAGATGTGCATTCAAGCATTCAAAAAGCAGATAGACATACAAAAATCAAGTTATAATGTTCCTGCTGGCATGCATGTTCAAATGCCATGCACACAACGTATTTTTCGGTACTACCATATGGACCAGGAGCGGCAAACGTCAGCCCTGGAGAACTGCAGCCCTGCAGAGTTTTGTGTCAAACCTAATCAAACACACCTGAACAAGCTAATTATGGTTACTTGGAAACTACAGACAGGTAACTTAATTAGTGTTGGTGCTGAACTCTGCAGAACTGCGGCTCTCCAGGACCAGAGCTCGCTACGCCTGGTATGGACAATACTAGAGCAAAAAAAAAAAAAAAAAAAAAAAAATGGTACATTGTGCATCCCTACAACAAATACTGCTCCAAGTCTATACATCCTGAATATAATACAGTTACACTACACTGCCTGGAGGAAGAATTAATTCTAATTACTTTAAATGATACATTTACTAGTCTATTAATCATTAGTGCACATCTGCTGACCTTGATTGTTTCAGATGAATCCAGCTAGTTTCGGGGATTAATATTAACATCCGATGTCAAGAGCTTCATATGCATTTATGTAATACAAGGAAACTGAGATAGATGATTGTTCCAGCATGTTCCCGAACAACAACTGAAGGAAGAGCAGTAACACTTAGAACAATTATACTTATATAAACATTCGGCTTGGCTTACATTTTAACATGCGTTCGATGTAGATTTCCTGTGTGCGCCTAAATCATTTCTAATTCCACTCTGGTGACTTGTCAAAACACACGTAAGGACACGTATGAGCCCTTGAGACAAATGCCATGCAAGCTGATAACACTCAAGATAGATAAGATGTCATTAACAGCCGCATTATCATCATTTGGGGTTCATCGTATACCCAACACGACAGAAAAGTTAGGTACAGATAACATCTGGACTGTTCTGCTGGATGGGTTTAGTCTAGTCCTGATAACACCGACTGGTATGTGCAAGCAGCTCTAGCTCATTTTAATCAACATTTGCTGGTTGAGCTGTGGATGAGAACACAGAATGAAAGTGCAATGCAAACGGCTGACGCTGTTCAACAGATTCCCACAACACATCTTCCTTGCTTAACCAGTGTGGTATGCCGTTTAGACACATCATTTGAACATTACTCAAATTTTTCTAGCTCATCAAGGACAATTTCCCATGCTTGATTTCCCTCAAGGCTACAACAACTATAAACATGTGTTTTTCTTTTATCGGGTTCTTTCAAAAAACATCATAAAACTATAAGGAATAAAAACTGACATTAGTGAGTGCAGAACCTCAGTGAGGGATATTAACATGTCATTACTCTAATTAGTCACCGGTATAACAAAACATAAGAACTGGCTTTTTAATATTTCAATCGATATTTTACAGTAAAAGTCAAAATGACTGATGTTCCAGTGAGAGGTCCCTATTGGGGAGTTCGTGTAAAATGAGTTAATTACATCTGTGAGAGAGTCACAGAATTTCATTTACTGGGTGTAAATGCTTTTATAGTAAACAAACACACACTGTGCCCAGGAGACAACAGACACACAACCCACCCTGACAAGCTGGGGCAAAGGAAACCCATTTTCTGAACATTGTTTCACTATCACAACAATCTTTAACTACTTAGAATCTGTTTATTTCCCCCTCCCTTGTAAAAAGCTGACGGCTAATGGGTAGCTGATGTACAACATGTTCACTAACTAAAAAAAACAAACAAAAAAGTAAACACCCCACCAAGATTTGAATAAAAAAAAAAAAAGAACAAACAACAATAATGATAACTGGTGTACCAAGCAAACTAGTGATGCATTGATTTTTTTTTTTTTTTTTTTAAAAAAAAAAAAAAACCTGATTAACTTATTTAGATTGTGGTGTTAGATTACCCTATGCAGTCATAGTTTTGGTGCGGTCAAAACACGTCACCAGAAATGTCCAAATTAAACATAAAACACTGTTCTGACCAATGGTTTCAGCCCTCCAAACTATTTTATTTCAAAACAAAAACCCTTTAATGTTTTGCCGTTTCTGCCAAATATTTTCAGTTGCTGAAATATCAGTGCCCAAAAAAGGGCTTTTAAAGCTCCTGCACTAGACAGTGTGAGAGCCCACGGGGCGCAGTTTATCATCTGGGGCTCAACTAATAAGAGCAGAAAATATCAAAAGAATCCATTCATGAACAAATCTAATACAAGGCAAGAAACTTGACCAAAAATCCCTGAGTAAAATGAGCATTCCATAAAACCAGTTTCCTACTGAATACACCAATCGAATTTGCGACTGCATTTCTCACATATGGAAGTCATTTAGCTCGTATAAAACGGCAGCCAGCATCGTAAAGAGCAGCTCACATGAGCGAGACATCGGGAGATTTATACGACCGCTACAGTAACGTCTGACTCCAAGGAAGCGTGTTAAAGCAGCTACGATGCTGAGAAGTTTCCTTCTACCAAAAGCGGCTGAGAAAGAGCAGTCAAAGCAACAGGCGGGGCGGAGACGCCAGCACAGTATAAAAGGATTCCACCCTTCTCTTTCCCCCCCCATTTTCTCCCTTCCGCCCCTTTTCCAGTCAGCTGAGGGCCGGGAGGAAATGATGTCAGCAGCTAGGCATTTTGCGCGGCCGTGTTCATCTGCTCTGTGTTTGTGTGTTCACCAAGACACCAAACAGGCTTTTCTTCATCAGCACAATTGCTGACTATGCCAGCAGGAGAGCGCTTGCCACTGTCCCAGCTGTACACACACACACACACACACACACACACACACACACACACACACACACACACACACACATCCAGCAGGCGTGTGAACAGAATGCAGTGGGATTTCTGTAATGAGCTCATTACAGTAATTTCCGGGAGCATTCTTCACTGAGGACAGACTTCCACACTCGCTCTGCCACTTCCGGATCACTCTCCACGTTTCACCTTGTATGGCGTTGATCACACTGATATTTATACTGGACACAAAGCTTTGATCAGATATTAAGCCTGACACACCAAATCCAAAATCCCCGAGCTGCTTTCCAAACTGCTGTCAGCTGAGCAGCTAAAAGAAAAAGGCTTATTCAGGTTGGCTATAATCCGTCTCCATTGCAATCTAACTAGGAAAGAACAGAGCAGACTGAACAAGGACAGGTGGAGCTACAACCAGCAGTGTTCAATGGGTCTTATACAATATTAACCAAGCAAAATGACCTCTGGCTAGCAGGCGGCGCTTGTGCTAAGATACATAATAAAACCGAAATAGCTCAGTATCCGGTGAGTTTATACGGAACAAAACAAACCGTGATGTTAAGCGTCAACACTTCATATGGCAGCATTAGGGAGTCAATTATGTAACTAACTTAACCATGTTCTCTTAAGAGTCAAAGCACAACTTCTTCCTCCCTCAAAACAGCTGTTCCAGTAACAAGTCACTTTTTTCTCAACAAGTACCAGTGTATTGTGATAAATGTCACAGGTTGTGAGGTCGCACTTTATTGTGCAAGCTGCTCTACTCTGAGACAAACTGAAGAAATACATCTTGCACATAAAATGGGCGCTCGTTCAAATCAGGATAGTTCACCCAGAAATAAAGAGTCTGTCATTTATTACTCACAAGGACAGGTGGAGTAATATGAATAATTTTTGTTCGTGAGTCAATTAATTCATTCGGTCAGCTCATTTTGTAAAAAAAAAAAAAAAAAAAAAAAAAAAAAAAGTTTTCAATTGAGTTACTTAAATTAGGGTGTTTTATATTTTTATTAGCTGTATTTAACATACATGTATACTATCATAACATCTCAGTTTAAGTTAAGTAAAATTCTTTTTTATTATTGAATGTTATATATATATATATATATATATATATATATATATATATATATATATATATATATATATATATATATATATATATATATATATATATAAACACACACATATATATATACACACACACATATACATATATATATATATATATATATATATATATATATATATATACACATTTTTTTCTCCTTTCAAAAAAACATACTGAATGAGCATATATATTTTGAAATAACTTACATGTATATATTAATGTACATTTATTTATAAATATTTAATATACACATACATAACATCTTTTATATCTGTAATCAAAAACATTTATTTTGGATGTGATTAATCGCAACTCATTTTTGGACCGCATTAGTTTAGACTCATTCTCACGGCACCCATTCACTGCACTAGTAAACAAAAGCTCAACTTAACTCACAAACTGAAATTATCATCGGGAAGCGACAGATTTCACGTAGCTTCTTCCCCAACAAAGTCATCTCAATATCATGATACACAGCAGGATTAGCAAACCCTAGCTGGTGAATGATAGCGTTAACACTCTTGCGGGTTGAGTAGCTAATCTAAAAGGAGCTTCACTCTCAGATGCTGAATGAAGGACGGAGATTAAGACGTCACCATCTGATCCAGACGCTGCCAGTTCAGCTGGCCTCCTCAGGTCATTCAGCAGTAAGATTTCGCTCCAACTGATGAGCGCTACACACAGACTTTCTATATATACACGCCTGCTGTACACAATGTCTGCCGGGGAAAGTGAAGCTGAAAATATCAGCTGTGTGTGAGCGAGTATGAATGCAGAAGTTTAAAATTAAACTTCACTGGCAAGTGTAACACAAACAACAAACAGACGTAAAAAAAAAGCAGTCAAGCAGTCAAGCCTCCGCACCGAAACACCTGCATTCATGTGGCTTTCAAAACAGTGCGTCACTTGCCATAATGCTCCCTTCATCTCCGGATACACAGCGCTCCTGTGAAAGTGAAAGCGTTCAGATCAGATTTATCTGTCGCTTTTAGGAAATGACAGATTTCATGCAAAATTACGCAAATGCGCAAGTGGTTTATATGGAAAAACGGACGAAAATAAATCAATATCTTGTGTGGAGAGATTCATGGTCGTTGCCCTTTTCAAAGAGCAGATCCTGTGTACAGAACATGAACTTCAGCCCTACAAGATTAAAAAACATAGAAATGGTGTTACTTAGACACCATGTACACACTTCCTTTAACAAACACGTGTCTCCCTGAATTTCCTGGGCACTGTTTCACAAGACTCTGTCACAACAGCAATAGAGGAAACTCTCCAAAGCAGCCAGAGCACAGAAAATCTTTTTCACCCAACTTATTGTATGACACAGAAACATGGTATTATGTTGAAAGGCATTGGTATACCCACACAATCACATTCTGCGGCATTAACAGTTTGATAGAACCTGCTGTAAATTATGTTAGTATGATTCGCTAAGAACTGTTGTATCCATTTAAAGACAAAAACTCTCAATTTCTCTGAATCAGGAGGGAAAAAAAAAACATAAAAAAAAAAAGTGTTCCTCTGTATAACAATGGTTAGGACTTACCTTTCCTCGCAGAATTAGTCTATTAAAACTTTACAGTTATAATTGCCACCCTTGATGTGAACAGCCCTTTAAATCACTATTATTCTGAACGCTGATATACTGTATTGTCAGCAGCATTGGAGATCATAAAAGAAATTAATAAGTAACTAGTCATTAGATAAATGGCTGCTGCACGGATCACTGCCAGTGAGGTCTTTGAAACCACTGCATTGTGAGGACTTATGATGAATGCATGCATAAACGCTGTGGCCGTTTTAATGAGGCCCTGACCTCCGCACACAAAGAATTCATCAACTACATTACCGGCCCTGCTTTAAACACCGACGCCCGAGGCAGGCAACAACATCTGTCTCTACAGCAAAGACTTTGAATTTAATGTCACCGAAAACTTTTTCCTAGAATAGTTAATGTGGTGTGTTAACATGCACTGCTGTGCTAGAACAACGCCACTTCCCATACCGAGGCATGTCTGGCCCATTAAAACACACGACACACAGTTTGGTGTGTGTTTAGTAAGCCACCTGATTTCATGGCACTTCCAGCTCAAGTATAAAGCGGCCATTGTTCCCCAGCTACGCGGAGAGAAACAGGCCCAAGACTTTGATTAAGGTCAAGAGCAAGACCGCGGGGAATTCGTAAACAAGGTAAATAAACACAGCTCTCAACTTAACACTGGTTTTCACCTAAACAACTTCATCACAACCTTGTCAAATAGATCCTCTCCTTCATTTGCGGCTATAAAAGTTACCAAATCTGGGCTAATAACCTGCGGCATAATGAGACCATCCTGATCCTAAAAAAAAAAAAATAAATATCATATATATATATATATATATATATATAATAAAAATTTACTTTACTGATAATTAATTACCAACAAACAATATTTTATCCCATTTTTATTGACTTAATTTGGAATCATCAAATACTATTTATATAGAAACAATAAATGCGTATACATGCAAATAAACTAAAGTAATATTTAATCCGAAATTATTATTAACTCGATGAATATTACTTACATAAATGAAAACCAAATAAATACGAGTTATAAACAAATAGTGCTGTCAAATGATTGTCTCACCATGAAAGTTGTTTACAAAATGCGTACTGTATGTATTATATTATATTAGGAAATGTTTACACCTTAAACAATTCAAATTTCATTGCTATTATATCTAACGCATTGGGTTATTTCCTTTAATGGCTAACCATGCACACAAGGACATGTCTGTTAAAAATCCAATAATATAGTTCGATTCAACGGTGCGATTCAATCACGAGCAAAGTCTATTGTGAGCCAAGATAAGTTGTTTTTTTGTCTGTCACTTTCAAAAACCCAGTGAAATCCGCCGAACCGTGCGTCTCCCTTGCTTTCAGATCAAAACCAGACCACGTTGGTAGACACTGAAGATAAGCTGCTTTCATGCTGGATTTACATCAAAAGCTGATCCCTTATTTCACCGTCACCAGCAGAATAATGAAAACACACCTAACTGGTGGAGATCTTCGTTGCCCGGGGGTCCGACACCCCGCAGCACCCGCTTCTTTATCTCGCATCTCTAATATTGACTCAAAGTGGATGCTGAATCAACATTTACACCAGACACAGGTCAACACATCTCAACAGTTTCCACAGTTCTGAGATTAACCAACAGCTGTGGGAGGTTTCCTGCTACGATCCCAGAAACCAGTTTACTCATTCTCACTATTACTACAAAAACCCTCTTGGGTAAATTAGGGACAACCCTAACACTGCATCGCCCTTTGAACTTTGAGGCTGGGCGACTCGGAACTGGCATTTACTCACAGTTTCAGCAAAACACTCGATTTCTACAGAAATGTGCTTGTTCGAGCAAGTTAACGATTACAGGAAATAATCCCAGCACGTAGATTCGCTGATTGATTATGTAGTCCATAACCATCCAGTCATATCCAGGCGTGCGATCTGTTACTAAACAAACCACCAAGTTAAGCCTTTAACAAAGGGTCTAAAAACGTCTTGCCCGCTTATAGCGCGGATCAAAGGTTCAGTGACATTTAAGGACAGTGATAAAGCTAGGTAAATGTTTTATTTGAGCACACTTCCTGGTTACGGAGGCGTGAATATAATCTGAACAAACAGAAACAAATGGACAATGCGATAACTGGCTACATGCCTACGGTAACGTTAGGTCCATCTAATGTCGGACCCGCCACAGGCCCTTTAAAGCGATTTTACCGCCCCACACGCCAGCTAGCGGGCGTACAGCAACAGACAGACGCTTATTTGTTGTAAGCGGACAAATGCGAGACGAGTTTTCGCGAAATAAAAAGAGTAAACGGCCGCGTTCACGTCCTCCTGCGCGAGCGAACGTGAACGCGATCACACGACCGTTAGCCAACAAGTCAAACTAGCCTCTTATATCGCCAAACACACCGGCGACTCACCTTTCAAGTCATCCACGTAAAAGCATTTCATTCCAGGTGACAGTTAAAGGCAGAAAACTCCGAGTGCGGTGTGGGAAGAAGGCTTCTTGAGGGAGTTGTTTTGTCGGGTTTCGTCGGGCCGTCCTCAGCTCGCTCTCTGACTCACTGGCATCCGTCTGCTCTCTTCTCACATATCAGTTCAAACCCAAATCTCGCGAGAGTCCGCGAGCGTTCCTCAAAGCCGAATTATTTTAGCAAGGACGTCAATCAGATCTGCTTATAACGTTACAACAGACGCGAGACGTTATTAGTTTAGTTATTGTTTTACACAAACGTAGCATACTAGCCTGCCAATAAATAACTCCCTTTTACATACATTTCTATCTAAACATGACAGGTGTACGTTTATAAAAAGAATAAAGAATTTTATTTTAAACTTTTACTTTTCTGATCATATTTTATATTATTGTTGCTTTTGTTGTTGTATGAAAAATTGGACTGTCTCTTCTCCATTTTTCTACATGATTAATAAAAAAAATTAAAAACAGCAAAATTCTCATGCTTTTAGAAATCACTAAATAACTAAATAAAACTAGCTATTTGTTTTCTTTAAACGTTTTTGATCTATTTTTTTACATGGTATTTTTTACTTGATATTCTTTGAAATTCCATGTAAACAAAGCATATATATATATATATATATATATATATATATATATATATATATATATATATATATATATATATATATATATATATATATATATAAATAAATAAACTCTCAACCTTAAAATCAAATAATTAATAATATTTAATGCAGTGGTTGAGAAAGATCATCTTTTTAACTAAAATTAACTGTCTAAAAGTGTTTCTTAAAGTACCATGGTATTACCATCATTGTACCACACACAGTCATTTTTGTAGGTCAAGTTATTTATATTATGAAATAAATGGTTTTGTGTATCCAATAATATTTCATGTCGGGAAACCCTGGTAATTTGGAGCACTGCGGCCAGAGCTCACGCAGTCAAACAGCACAAGCTCTTAAAAACTTATTTCCATATGGAGCAACTCAGCCGCTGCTTGATGGTGTCCAAACCAGAGCTCTAATTATAGAGGGTTTCAACACAAAACCGTCCTCATATGAAGTCAGTCAGAGCCAAGATAAATATTCCCTTTTGTGGGACACTGGTAGAGGACGATGTTTTCTGAATAAAGACAAACATAAACTGCCATTTGTATGTGTTGCAGTGAGGTTCTCCACGCACGTGACGAAAGGAATTTTCCAGATCTGAAAACAAAGCAGGAACCCAGCGTCCTCCAGCTGTGTGCTGCGTCACAGAAGGAGATGTTAGGAGAGTCTGGAGGCACACACCCAGTTACAGCAAACAACAGCACTTCACCAAACAATCACACAGCATTTCCATCTGAGTGCTGGGTGCATCAGGCCTCGCGTGCATATCAATGCCTTCTGAGACACGCTCCTTTTTATTCTAATGTGAAGGAGAGTGCATGGGAAACCCGCTTTGAGAAAGAAACCGGTAGAAACGACTACAAACAGGCCGAAACATTGACTTTGAATATTCATGTGATCACTTTTAACAGTTCAATGTATTCTCTGGCTTGCATTGTTGATAACTCTTACAGTATAAAATAGTTTTTTTTTTTTTTTAACTGTGCGGTATGTGCAAGAACATGGCTATATTGACATATTTCAAAATATATAGTAATGAATGCAATAACATTTTTAACCTATTTTTATCTAAACTATCCTCATGATTGTGTACATATACTGCACACATATTTCCCCATTATATATATATATATATATATATATATATAAAATTTTTATTTTATATATATATATATAAATAATATATATAATAAATAATATATAAATATAAAAAAATAAAATAAATAATATATATATATATATATATATATATATATATATATATATATATACACATTTTTTTATTTTGGATGATTTATCATGAAACGCTGTGTTACGTTATGTATATGTAATATATTAACACAATATATTATTCTGCAATTTTTCAATATGCGTTAAATAATTAAAAATAGCCTACTGATCATTGCTCATAAATAAAAAAAACAATTTTAATTGCATAAGCGAAAAGAACAGAAAAGCAACATTAAATCAGCGGATGGCAGAAGAGACACATTCTTCAACATAATCAGTATCGTCAGCTGAATCCATCAGAGACTCAACAAGATGTAGAAAAACCCTGGATCAATGATAAATGACTTACATGGATCAATCCCAAGCCGTTTTGCTCAGCCTGAGAGCGGAAGCAGAGAGATTCTTGTGTTTCTGAAAGGTCTGTTTCTCTGTGTTAGCCGATGGATCGCCTCCTGATCTAACACAAACGTATAAGTGCTCCAGTGCAGATGTTGTTTCTCCTCAGGGAGCGAAGGAAGGAGCCCTACAGCAGAGCAGCTCTTCAGTTCTGCACAAACTTGTAAAAGGGAAGCGTTTCAGCGTGATATTATGTAACCCATCGGGCAAGCAAAGACTTAACACCACAGACTGTATAAGACGATCATCTGCTCTCTTTAAACAGCTTAAAACGGGTTTTGGGTGAAGGTAACCAAACTGTAAAATATCATGGGTTTTATTGTGTTTGTGTGCGTGTTTGATCTCCGCAACTTCCACTTGCACTGCAACACTGAAATAAAACCCACGCATTGTGTCGAAGGTGTCGTATTAACCAATAAGAAGATGTCCTGAACAGTAAAAAGTCTTTAAGTGCGTTCCACCAAAAAATAAAAACATGTAAATAAAAGCTTAGGCCCAAGACCTTTACGATATCGTCTTCAGATTTTTAATTCACTGATTTATAATTCTCAGAAGTTACGAGCTATTGTTAACTATTGTTAAATAATGTTAATATATAAAACGTAATTGAATGCATTGCATCCATCTCTCAACGAAACTGCTGATGCGCATCATGCTGCGTTCGTAGTCACGGGAACCTCCCAGAGGAAATGACATCGCTCCCTTTGACAAGTACACTCCAAACGACTAAAGAATGACACACACGTCCAAAGTCCCTACTAACAAGGGGATAAGCATGAGTACTTTGATGATCGTACAATATATGCGATACGTTACAGCCCTAGCAGATGCTGAAGAGCTTAATTAGTCGCCTCAGGTGTGTTTGATTAGAGCTGGGCATCCCTGGTTTCTACATATAAATACACACAAATGTATTACATATTTAGTCAATTTTTGTGTCACTGTATATTTACAATCATGTAATTTATATGCATATTTCTCTTTGACATATTTCTACTTACACGGTACATTTACACAGCACACATGCATATATTAAGTAAACGAAAATTAGATTCGGATGCGATTAATCGTTATATATACACATACATAGATGTTGAGGTGAGGGGAGGAGGTTTAAGGATCTGGCTGAGAGTATCTGTAACAGCAGGGTCGTAACGGGCATGTTCATTCATGTCCACCGGCTGAACCGCATGACCATCTCTCAGTCTGGTCCTGTGCATAGCAACCGCTGTCAATGGAGATGAGTGGGAGAGAAGCGTGCCGTGATCCACACGCACACACACACACACACACTCCTGTGTGTTGTTTTTCAGCTCCACGTACACCTGAGACAGACACTTCCCAGAACCAGTTCAACTTAACACAACTTCTGCCAACTTCAGCAGAGGACAGGCTTTCTCTTTCAAGCCCGCTCTTGCGAAGTAGTCCGCTTAAGTGTGTTTATTAAAAAAAAAAAAAAATTATTATATTATTAAAAGACGAATTGGCTAAATGTAATGTTTTCAGAAACTTCACTGCATTTTAAATTGTTACAGTTGAAATTTATATTAAATTTGTTCAAACTGAACAATGCTTAAGTATTTTTAATTTCATACATTTACTGTCATTGTAAAGGCTGTTAACTGTAAAGGCTGAATGTACCGACAGGCATTTATGATGAACTACAATATATGTTAACGTAATTTCTACTGACGGGGCTGCCTTTTGTACATTTCAAATATATTAACCTTAAACGTAAAAATCAAAAAACGCCTTGCAGTTAAAATTACAACAACTTTACACATTCTTACAAAGAATAATCTCATCCAAAATAAGTTTTTGTTTATATATAATAATGTGTGTACTGTGTATATTTATTATATATATATATATATATATATATATATATATATATATATATATATATATATATATATATATATATATATATATATATATATATATATATATATATATATATAAACACAAAGCATGTATTTTGAAAATGTGTGTATATTTATATTCATATAAACAACATATACACTTAATATATAAACGAAACTTTTTCTTACATATGTGTACTTACAAATAATAAATATATACAGTACACATGCATATATTATGTAAACAAAAACGTTTAATTTGGATGCAATTAATCAATTGACAACACTATTTAGTACACATTAAAATAAGACCACCTCTTTAAAGCACCACCTAAGATGCTTAAAAGGATTTTAATAAGTGCACTTATTAAGTGTTCGTAAGTATGTTAAGAAACAATAAAATGCAATAAAAATGAACTCACTTTTAGCAGGCCCGCAAGTGCCGTTTTTTTAATACGTGCACTTTATAAACTTCTAACATACGCTACAAGAGCACCGATAATACAGTTAAGCACACTTTTTAGCACTGCACTGCATCGTTACTACTGTAGCGCAGAGGTACAAACAGGCTGCAGGCATTCACTTTGCGCGATGCTTCTAGACACGTACAGCGCATTCGGCGCTCTGATTATATCACTGTTTCCCGGGGAACAAACCCGTGACCTTTGAGCCTCCCGCGCCACACTCCAGCAGCTGAGATACTAGAACATGAAGATGCCCGGGGCGCTTCACGGAACAGCTGTCGAGACAACATGTTATGCTCACCTGGCTGGGAGGGGAATCGGTGAGTAATTGTAATGGCTGGCCCTGGGAGAGTCGTTAGGGGTGAGAGCACTCAAGCGCGAGCGAGCGGCCGAGGCCAGGTACACAGAGATTTACAGACACAGACCAGCCACCACGGAACACCCCGACAAAACCTAAACGGGCTACTTCACCCCGCAATGAAAAACCAGGCGCACCCCCGTGCCATGAACGCAGATATTTCTGATGAAAACAGAGCTCTCTGACCCTCGATAGCGACCTGTCCTCCAACCAATGCGCCCATATAGCTCGTTTGTCCAAACGCCTGACTCTTTTATCTGCGTTATGAGCTTTGCTTGGCTGCTCACTGCGATGTATATACGATGATATGTAGTCATGGCGATCCCGGAGAATGCACAAGCTCAAAATGTATCTGGGGTTGCACAAACGACCTGAAGAGTGGTTTTTTGTTGAAGGACAGGCTCCTCCATAGGGTAGCACCAGGATCAAAGCACATTGGCATTATTTTTGCACAAAAGCATATTCTCGTAGCTTCATAAAATTACGGTTGAACCACTGATGGGCCATTTTAACAATTTCCTAACTAGCTTTTTGGGCCCTGAACGCGATAGTACCCTTGCTGTTGTTCAAAGAGCTCTCATATGTGATGAGAAATATCTTAATTTGTGTTGGGAAGACGAACAAAGGTATTATGGGTTTGAGAAATTTAAAAACGAACGTGTTACTTCACTACTTGTAATCCGATTTCATAACCCACTTCACGACAACGCGTTATTAATATTACGTTATTATATTAGTTTTTTAAAATATTTTATTATTTCAGGAGGCACATACGCATTTCGGTTGAATTAATGAGTTGAGGAGTTTATTTTATTGTGATTTAAGTGTAAAATTATTACTGTTACCATAAAGACTGCAACTATTCATCGTAAAAGCATTAAAAAAAGAACATATGGTTATCATTTATCGGCTGTTTTGGTATTCATCGACTTCCAGTAGATGGAAAACACTGAGGAAACACTTTCCTCAAAACATCTTGCTTTATGCTCCGCAGAAGAGAGCCGTACAGCTCTGGAACAACCACCCGAGGGTCAGTGAATCATTATTATTAGTTTAACTAAAAGCACTCCTGCTGAAGGTAAAGCTCCGCAGAACGATCTCGAGCGGATTCAGCAATCAATCCATCCGAAGCCTGTAATTTCAGTCTAGACTGCTGAACGCCAGCTCAGTGTTTGTCCTCGCTCATACGCCTGAGAAGATCGCAGCCCACCGCGAGGTCTCCTGACACGACCTGCTAGGCAAAGAGGAGAGCCCCAGAGATCGTCGACAGACGGGCCAAGCGTCTCAGCTGTGAGAATCAGGCTGACTGTGTTTGTCACTCCAATCAATGAGTTATCAGCTGTCCTCCCAGTGGAGAACTAGTGCACTGCATATACACACTACATAGTACACACTTCAAGGAATAGTCCACCCGAACATTTTAATCCTCAATCTCAAGTAGATCCAAACACGCATGAATTTCGGAAGAAAGATACTACTGCAATTTGCCTTACATAAAGAAGCTGCCCGGTGTCATGAGCAATCAGGTCCCCGACTCAGAACGAGAATTAGGACCCGAGGGATGCCATTGCCTAAATAAATACATAAAGATATCAGTGGCTTAATATATAGACAAACAAACCGAATGATTTCTTACACTTCATTAACTGCTAATTAACAAATAAAAGTAATAATATTATATTTAAGTGAATAAATGATTCAAATCGTTAATTGGTTTTGTTTCTAAAATAAAACATTTGACATGTAACACTTAATGGAACACACAATTAATAAAATAATTCTGAATGTATTTAGAAGAAGTGAAAATTCCTGTATAAAATAAGCCGTTAAGATAACAATATGCTATGCTAGCACGTAAAAAAACATCCAAAAAACATTAATTTTCAATGTAGCTTAAATAGCATTTAGCGTGTAATTGTGATCAGGCAGTAAGGAGGCAGTCTCTCATTGCCTGTGAGGACCCCGCAGGCTTAATTGTAGCCTATTTTCACAGCGGATGAAATAATTAAAAAGTCCAAAAATCATTTTGACGGTGGATTGCAATCCAGATTATGAAACACACGTGAATACAATTAAAATATATTGCAGTTTTAAATGTGCTTCTGATTGACATCTAGACGCTAATTCACACTATATCATAGTTTATTGTAATGTTTTTTCCTCAGTTAGAATAAAGCGTGTTACTTACTGGCTAAGAGGACAATACGCGGTGTAAATGATTTTTGGGTCATATATTCCAAGTCGTAGTCTACAATCTGTGATTAATAAATTAACACTAGAGTCTAAAAAAACACTAGATTCATCCGCGACGGAGCACAACCCACGCGTCAAATATAAGTCCGCAAGGAACTGCAATTCCAGGTTTTCAAACATAGGTGGCGAAATAGAGCCAAAACTTCCGGACTGCAGTTTTAAATAAAACATTCAACAACTAACGTTTCACATAGCAATAGGCTGCGGCTGCGTTTTTTTTTTTATTTCAGTAAGAGGTGTCCAGTTATCAAACATTTGGTGGTCCTGCTTTTTAAACAAAACATATGAAGCTCATGTCTTTGAAAGTGTCAAGAATCAAAAAGTATTTCGAATAGAAGCCTGACACGAGAGGCCTGACCACCAGTGTACACTAGAAAGTGTTCATTCGACACACTGAAGAACTGACCGCTGAGCTTTCAACACCCGCTCATTCAGAACCAGCTCACATCAAACAAAGTGAATCCTGATAAAACACCAAAGCTCGCTCGACTTGTCCACATGGATCCTTACTCAAAATAGTTTTGTTCAACGTGCAAAAAACGGATAACTCCTAAAAACCAAAAACATATATTTTTTAATTTGCTCATTCCAATTAATATCAGTCGAGATGTAGTGGTTGTTTTGATTAAATAATTAGAACTTAACACCTACAAGCGTCACAATAAAGCACAATGTAAAAATGCTAATAAAAATAGATATTTTTTACTTTTCTTTTTTGCAAATAAACTCTTCGTATGTTGACTATGTGACTAGTTAACTACGCTAGACAACATAACCTAAAAATGATAATTTCAGCAAAAAATCTGTTCATTTCAGCATTGACTTAATTTATTATTACAACTTAAAATCTATTAATATTTAATGAACCTGAGCAAACATGAAATAACAATGGGTAGCTAGATTTATCTTAACTAAATGAACAAAGATTAAATTATTTAACAAATGTAATATTTGTTGGTTGGTTAATATAAGGAAATGCATTAGTAACCTATTCATAAGTGTTTTTTTAATTAGTCCGTAGAGGAGAGGAAGACTGCAATTACATTCATAGTAGATGCAAAAATGTATTGAAACGTATATGAATTGTTATGCTGTTGCATATATATATATATAAATTCAGGCAAAATGAGCCCCAACTAAGTATTGAGTGCTGCACATGATCATACGTTTTAGTTGGCCAACCCTTTTTGTATTGGTCTTAAGTAATATAATTTGGGGTTTTCATTAGTTGTCAGTTATAATAATCAAAATGAAAAGAAACATTGAAATATATCAGTTTATTTAATGAACTTAATAAACAAGTTTTACTTTTTGAATGGAATTAGTGAAATAAATCAACTTTTTGATGATATTCTAATTATATGACTAGCACCTGTATGTATATTAGTGCTGTCAAGTGACTGTGATTAATTGCATCCAAAATGCAAAATGCTTTTTTGTTTACGTTATGTATACATGCACGTTTCAGTTAGATTAATATATTAATTTATAATAAAAACAGACAATATTTGTATTTATGCACACATAATATACACAAAAACACTTATACATACAAGAACTTTTATTTTGTATGCAATTAACCGTTTGACAACACATTTCTCATTGAAAAACCATGTTATTTATTTAGTGTACTGTGGAAAATATATGTAATGTATAGACTCTCTCCCCCTCCCCTATATATATATATATATATATGAAAGTTTATGGGGGTCCTTGAAGTAAAAAGGACCAAGGAGCAGAGTGAAGCTGAATTCACGGAGAGATCACCCTTATAAGGTGAAGGCACTTTTGTAGCATGTCCACGTCCTTGCTGACCAACCCCATGATTACCTACACTTCTAAACTATGTAAACAGCATCTCAGTGACCTACTTTTGAAATTAATGTTCAGGCATACAGTAACCGGAAAGAAATTACACTGTGCGCTTTCTTCGAAATAAAAACGTCTAAAAATAAGCTCAACAGTAAGGCACCTCCAAACAGACACGAGCTCAGCAGGGGCTTTTAAGTCGAGCAATTACATTACTTCTGTTACCCTGTTTATTAGGAAACCATAGAGCTCAGCTTCAGAACTCCCAGTGACGGGAACAATTATAGTTTTACCAACTTCAACAGAACAATAGGGTTCCACTTATTAAAATGATCCCAACATCCCATTTTTTCATAAACATCCCAATAAACAGCTTTTCAGATCTCTGCTCACATTACTTGTCAGCCATGCAGCTTTTCTTCTGTATTTTTGAGCAGTTGCACTCCTTTCTGGCACCCATCACCTTCCCCTTTCATTCCCACATTCCTAACCCTTGTTCTTCTCAACAATCACAGGCATGAACTCAAAACATCACCGTTGGCGTCCCAGATACCCCTGAAATAAAGAAACGCACTCATTTTAATGACCTTTATTTGAGCAAGCACATTCTGAATTTAAGATAACTTCACGCTGCTGGTTCAGTCAGTTCTCCTACTGAGGACATGACACGGCCAGGCTTTAAAAGCAACAAAACAAGGCAGAAATGCTTTACGGCTGTTGATTCCCAATACTGTAGGTTTTTTTTTTCTTTTTTTTTGTTTTTTTTTTTTTTTTTAAATACCTTATCTAGACCTAGAATGCTTGTCTAGGCCCGGCGCGTTCAAGTTTCTTTTTTAAATATTGTTTTGCGATGTTTTCTGTTTTTTTTCTTTTTCAATGTTTACTTTTTCCCCTCGATGAAGATTCAGGTTCGTGTCTCCCTGTAAAAACACAGACACGGTCACCTTGCAGTCCCCAACACAAAGCAGAGAAAAGCACGTGAAGGAACACACGTCACCTCGGCTTAGACGCTTGGCACGCCGGTGGAGTTGGTGACGGTTTTCTGAGCGGCTTCTTTAGCCTGGTGAGCCTGGAGCACGGCCACCGCCTCATCCACCTGTCAAGACGGGTCACAAAACATCAAGACCTCTTCCAGCGCTTCACAAAAACAGGGTTCAGCAACGCGTCCAAACCTTGGAGCGCAGAGACTCTGGAGACTCCAGCATGTGGAGCAGCTCCGAGTTGTCGATTTCCAGCAGCATGCCGGTGATCTTTCCGGCCAGGCTGGGATGCATGTTCTGGATGAGCGGGAAGAGACGCTCACCTGTGAGAAGCATGAAACGAATCGTTAGTCTCATGGGTCAGGGGTAGGGAGGAGCATGCGGTGAAAAGCAGCGCTCGTTACCCAGCATCTGCTTCTGTTCCTGTGGCGGGGCAGCGGCGAGCATGGAGGCCGTGAGCGGTTCCTGGCCTTGCACGTGAACTGCAGGCTATTAACAGAGGAAAGAGTACAGTCAGTGCTGGGAAGGTTACTCGGGAAATATAATAATATTCAATTGATTTATTACAGTAATGTTATATATATATATATATATATATATATATATATATATATATAAAAAAAAAAATGTATAAAAGTAAATATTTTTAAAAGATATACTGCATGTATGCATACATTTACACAAATATACAAACTTATGTAAACAAACATTTTTTATGGTATTAATCATTTATCTTTCAATATGCAAAAAATGGTCTTAAATCTTAAACAATAAAGCATGCACATAAACTCAAATATCTAAATACTTAGAAAATTGCCTTTCCAAAAGAGGTTCTTAGCAATGCAAAAATAAAGTTTTTTTTCTTTTTAACTGTAGGAAATTCTCAAAATATCTTCATGGAACATGATCTTTACTTTATTTACTAATGATTTTTGTCAAAAGAAAAATCAATCAATCTGACCAATACAAGGTATTTTGGCTACTGCTGCAAATATACCCCGGAGACTTTAGACCGGTTTTGTTCTCCTGGATCACAAATAGGACCTAAAACCGTTATCGAATACACGCCTGAAACACTGGTGTATCCTTTGTAATCACAAAAATGTTCATAAGTGGTTAATTTAATTATACAATTATTTGTAGTAAGTGTAAAAGATTAGCTAGATTTATTTAGTAGTTAAATGGCCTAATGCCTCAGCAGCACGTTTCAGGATCCAGGTGGAGCGTGGTCTCACCTGCTGCATGGTGACCTGAGGCTGTGTGTTGATGTGCTGCTGGGGGCTGCGGACGCTGGGGGCGTACTTGTACTGCGGTACACCACGCACCGGAGGAGCAGAAGCTGCGGCCGCTGCAGTGCTGGGTCGAGGACCCATCGTCTGAGCAGCTGACAGGCACACACAACATGCATATGTTTTTTTTTTTAATTACAGTTGGTTTTGATCGTTACTGTATTACTACCACGTTATTACTACATTCACGCTATTAAATCTAGAAATTTTAAGGTTGTACATAAACTCCAGAATAATCACTAACGCAACAGTTTTTTTTTTAAAGAAACTGTTTGAACATCATAACATTGAACAATGTAATTCATAATCTTGTGTAATCTGTTAAAAACTCATAACTGCTTAAAAACCATGCAAACACATGGTTTAAAATTGTAATTTAACGTCATCATTGGGTTCACAACAATGCATCGTTTCTCTCTGGATCTTTTATAACGCAAGTCATGTAAACCCTCTGTGAACCCCTTCGTAGCTCACTTCGACCTTTTTGAATTTTTGCGTTTAGGGCTATGAAAACCAGCAGAACACGGCTGTTTCAGAACTACTCAACTCCAGAAAGAATCGCGATGTGTTTGGAAAATCTCAATGCATCGATTTCTTTCCCCAGCCCTATTGAATATCCTGTCACCAAAACCTCATGGTGCTGTGGTGCATGTAAAGGCTGAAACTACTCACCCACACGCTGAGTGGACATCATGCGGGGCACCTGAGACGCAGGACGCATGGCGCTGAAGGTCTGAGGTCTTGGGGCAGAGGGGCGCATTGTGCCTGGCATGTTCTGGAAGTCTGTAAAAAGGGTTCGATGTCTTCATCAGTATGAATCGGTACTATCACTGATGAAAAAGTTGACTTACGCTGAGGACGGACACCCTGTGAGGTCCAGCGGGGACTGGGTCTGAGCTGCGTGAGCTGACTGGTAGGGTAATACGCAGCTCTGTTCTGGGCCTGTGATACAAGGAAATCATTAAAGGAACAAAACAGGAGTTTCTACTAATCCTGCAGATCTCATTAATAAATAAGCACAAAAATATACATGTAATAAAAATATTAAAAAGGAAAAAATGTGATCAGAACAATTACAAAGTCTTTCATCTTAATGACAACAATTTTTTTGAAGAAGAAGTCCATTAACATATATTCTGAACGAAAATGTTGTCTATCTGGTGGCAGAAAATGACTTTGGTGGTCTATGGAAACCACGAAATTTAAAGAATAAAAAACAAAATGGTAAAAAAGGGTAATCTTTAGTTAATATTTCAAAATTCGACTATTTTTACAATACTGACATTACATCTCACAATTCATTCTGGGTTAATTCATTCATTCTGGGTTTATATTCCACACTTCTGCCTTTTTTTCTGCTCCAAACGTGCTATTATTGAGTTAAATCAAGCTATAACGAATCAGAGTTGATTCATGCTGTGACTGTAGGGCTAATGTAATGCAGTTCCCTATGAATGTCATAGAGACAATCTACATGGTCTTTATGACAACTAACCCACCTGTGGAATGGCAGCCATGAAGTATCCTGATGGAGGTGCAGGCTGGTAGGGGTTGATGACGGGGTTTGGCACGGCGCGGACACTAGCCATCCTCTGCATGTACTGGTTGGTGAGATGGGCCTGCCGTTCCTCCTTGCGCTGAGCAAGAGCCACATACAATGGCTTGGTGGCCACGATACGGCCATTCATCTCAGTCACCGCTTTAGTGGCTTCCTCAGGCGAAGAGAAACAGACAAATCCAAAGCCTTTACTGCGACCCCCGTCCATCATGACCTGTGACAAAAGACGGAGAACACTTCAATTTTTGTCTAAAAGGCAACATGCAACAAAATTAATGGCATTTGCAAAGACATTACATCAAGGGAAACAAAATTAATTCAAAGATTTAACAGCTTTCATTGATCCAATGTGACTAATAAACGCTCAACTAGGACAATATATGGAGTTTTATAAAAAAAAAAAAAAAAAAAAAAAAAAAAAAAGTATATAGAAATGTAATGCTAATCGACATAGCCTTTATCACTGCATGGAATACTATGAAGTATTGTGTGCCTTATTCTGCCTTGTTTCAAACACTCGGATCATGTTATGAAGTAAGTTTGGAGTAAATATATGTGATTAAATGTTTCTTTTTTTTTTTTTCTTTTCATTTACTTCACAGAGCCGTAGTTCACTGAAAAGTACTGTTGTCAAAAGACCCGGTACTTCGTTACCAAGTCGGTACTTCACTTAAAACGTCACAGTACCAGTGTTTTTTTTAAGTAGTGGTGGTACAGAGTACCTGGTCAACCCTCTTCTTGATGTGTACGCCCTCATGATTTCCATGATGAAGAAAACAGACAGAAAGATGAATGTATGCTATATGGACTAGTATCTGTAAATATTAAAGTTGATTTATGAATGCTGTATGTTCTGTGCGTCACTGATCCAAGTTCTTGACGTAAAGGTTGACACCCTGTAAAGACAGCAAACGCTGTGAAGAGCTGCATCTGTGTGGGCACTTCCTCTAGATTTTATAGAATGAACCATCTAAAAGTTACCCCATCTCTCTCATGTCCGTAAATAAGAAACATTTGTACACAGCCCTTCTATCCCCAATATCCACTATACAGGAGCGTGAGGCCCATGGGCTACAGATTCACTGTTGCAGCCATTATGGCCAGTGTGGTCCACTGAGGAGGAAACACTGAATTTGACAAGGCTGCAGAGGTCAGAGGTCACCCTCACTGACCTGGTAGAGAGTCCTGCTTGAGATCAGTTTAAGTACCAGAGCTGTACCAGTGTTTAAGTACCGGTGAAACGGTAGTCAACATGCTTTTTGCCGTGTACGCCCTCATGAACATCTCCAGAACGGCTCTGACTTTGCGTGCAATAAAGTCAAACTAAAATTAATAGTGTATTTTTTAACTTGGCATGCTTTTGTGCTTTGGTATTGAAATTGTTACCGAGAACTGTGGATTTTTACTGGTATCAGTACAGAATACAGAAATCTTGGTACTGTTAAACTACACTACTGAGAAGTACTACTCGCGAATGGTATCTTTGTCAGTGTGATTATATCTGCCAGGTTTTTTTTAGCATAGCTTGTCAGAGATCTATGGCTCAGTGTAGTAAAAACTGCCCCTTTTAAAAGCAGGTGATGGAGATTACTAATCAAAGAACCAGCCTTACTGACGAGATGCGCATGACAACAGCATTCATTTGATCATGCAGCCCTATGATATGCACCATGTTTTCTAGGGGTGTAACCATAAATCAATTAACCTTATTCATCGCAATTCTCTCTGGAATCGATTAGGAGCTTAGTTTTATCAGAAGATGGCACTGCATTGCTTAGAAACGGCTTGCTTTTAGTTTCTTACACACACACACACTAATTGCACCTAAAATAATCAAAGTTGGAAAAAAAAGTTGCACCTCTAGTGTTTTGTCAAATCCTATTGGGTATATTGGCAGTGGGCAGAGTCCCACGAACCAAAATAAAAACAGACATGAAACACATTATAAAGTTGAATAACTGGCTATAGTTTGTGAATTTAACATGTTCACACAACGGTATTTTTAGGCTTTAGAACAGTAACTAAAAACATTTTGCCACTGTAGTAACAAGCTTTGATAACTTGTAAACAACTAGTGCAAGAAAGTGAATGAAGTAAAACAACCGATTTTTTACTTCCTATGAATTTATGACCATCCCCATACATGAAGTTCTTACAGAATGTGCAGAGATAACTCGGTCAGACGGATACACAGTCATACCTTGGCACTGGTGATCGTACCGAAGGGAGAGAACTCTTTACGAAGACGCTCGTCATCAATACCATCATCCAAGTTCTTGACGTAAAGGTTGACACCCTGTAAAGACAGCAAACACTGTGAAGAGCTGCATCTGTGTGGGCACTTCCTCTGGATCTTATAGAATGAACCATCTAAAAGTTACCCCATCTCTCTCATGTCCGTAAATAAGAAACATTTGTACACAGCCCTTCTATCCCCAATATCCACTATACAGGAACGTGAGGCCCATGGGCTACAGATTCACTGTTGCAGCCATTATGGCCAGTGTGGTCCACTGAGGAGGAAACACTGAATTTGACAAGGCTGCAGAGGTCAGAGGTCACCCTCACTGACCTGGTAGCGAGTCATGCGGTCCTGCTTCATCTGCTCAAATTTGCGCTTGAGCTCAGTTTGCCGCTCCACTTTCTTCTGAGCTCGACCCACATAGATGAGCTTCCCATTCAGTTCTTTGCCGTTCATCTCATCCACGGCCTGTCAGAAGAGAGCCGAACTATTGTACGCGTGCATCCTATGGTGAAGTCACTTATGTTAGTTTGACTGCATTAAACTGAACGGACCCTTTGGGCGTCTTCGTGCCTCTCAAAACTCACAAATCCAAAGCCTCTGGACTTTCCATTTTCATCAGTCATGACACGGATGCTCATGGCATTACCTTATCAAATGAGGAGAAATGTTTTGATAATGCTTGTGTCCATAAAAGAATAACAGTGTTTAATTTGCAGCACTAGAGAGAACTTACCGTATTTGCTGAAAATGTCCTTGAGCTTGTCATCATCCATGTCTTCCCCAAAGTTTTTGATGTACACATTGGTAAATTCTTTGGCTCTCGCACCGAGCTCAGCCTCCCTCTCCTTGCGAGATTTGAAGCGCCCTACAAACCTGATAGAAATTAGGAGCATTTAATAAGAGGATATGGCGGACCTCAAAGCAATTATTTCAAAAGGTTGGTTGACATAGCTTACTTATCAAGAAATTTTGGCTTTTTCAACAATATACTATATATCTTTGCAATTAGACATTAATACAACCAAAGCCGAACCAAGCTAAACATTTTCTTTAATTGAAACGATGGGCCAGTTTATTATAAGAAAGAATTATTTAAATTCTATAAACCAGTTTTGTTCAGTATATACACCACCACTAAAAAGTCTGGGTAAAAATGTAAGGAAATACTTTATTCAGCAAGGACATATTAAAAATGTTTGAATATAACAGTAAAGACTATAATTTCTGTCACTTGTGTATGTTTCTACTTTTTAAAAAAGTGCCATCCAATCCTGATTTTTCATGTTCATTGTTTCTACAACAATATGAAGCAGGACAACTGTTTCCAACATTGATTTTTTTAACTAACATTTTTGGAAGCATGTGACACTTGAAGACTGCAATAATGGTTTGGCTGAAATTTCAGCTTTAAATTTAAATTTCAAATTAAAAACAGATCATTTAAAATGTAATATTTCACAATAACTTTTTTGGAATGATACATTATTGAATTATTTTGAATTGACAGTGACCCTCCTGGAGCATAATTTCATAGATAGTAGACAGTGTCCATAATAATGCAATAATACTTGCATGCAATCTTTTTACAAACCTGTATTAAGCAATATAAAAATGAACACCAGAATGCTGTTTTAAGGAATAGTTCACCCAAAAATGAAAACGTGCAAAACAAACAAAACAACAACAAAAAACAAGATTTCAATACATTTTCAGTAATGTTTTATTCCTAATCGAACTACTCCCTTAAATTTTAGGCTACAATATTTTAGTACACACTCTTTAATGTGATTTTTCAATTACAAATAAAGTCAGTTAGTCAATAAAACCACTCCTCATGTTAGCTGGCAAGTTCTTTTAGCAATTTTCTCCAACCTAATGCTCAGGCTTGGGACAACGCTAAAAATCTCACTTACACTTTTCTGTCATTCAGCAGCATGCCGTTCATTTTCTCAATGGCTCTTTCAGCTGCCTCCTGGGTCTCAAAGTGCACAAAGCCGTAGCCCTTTGAGCCATTCTCGTCACAAACCACCTTAAGAAAGGACATCAGGCATAAAACCATGCACCCACGGACCAAAAGCAGCACTCGTGCACAAACAAATCCAACCCTCAATCATCAAATCACTGCAAAGCACTCAAAAGCGTGTGTGTGTGTGTGTGTGTGTGTGCCTTACCTTGCAGGACAGGATGTTGCCAAATGCAGAGAAGGTGTCATAAAGGGCTTTATTATCAATCGATTTGTCCAGGTTCTTGATGAAGATGTTTCCGACGCCACTCTTTCTCAGAGAGGGGTCGCGCTGAGACCACATGATACGGACAGGTCTACCCTTGATGACGTCAAAGTTCATCGTGTCTAGAGCCCGCTCAGCTGGAAGCAAAAACAATTATGAGCCCACTAAAATGATTAGCACTTAGGGCAAGACACTACTGCCACTCTTACACTCAATCAATTTGAATATTTCTGGATGTTCATGCCATATCAGTGGCGACGGCTACAATCAACAATACTGTGATTACAATATTTCAATACATTGTTTTTAAGATAAAACTGTTAAATCAATCAATATACAAATATACTTAATAGGAACAACAACAAATAATAAAGATATATGTTCTGCTCATTCTATGTAACTTATTTAATCGTCTGAAGTACAAAGCAAAACATCCCAAAGTTGTCAATGGCTAACTTAATTTTATTTTGTAAATGTAGACAAATGTTCATTTTGAAGGCTGCAACGCACTTCAAAAAAAAAAAAGGTTTCGCAAGAACATTTTTTGACCAGTCTCGTTTGATTTTTGCTTCCGTCGCTGATGAAAGTCTGGATGCTCCCTTTGGTCTTTGGGACTGAGATCTCATTTTTTCTAAGACTCTTCTGACTACAGCACATTTATACCGTCTGAGATAAGACAGAACTGATGTATAGCCTTCTCCCAGAGTAACAGAGACTCAGGATGCAGTTCTTGATGCAGCAGAAGACTGTGGTAAAAAACGGGTTCTCTCTTCATTAGTTTCCTTTACAGTTGTATTTCTATCTCAAGATTTACATGATCTTAATTCATAGAATACTTAATATTATAGAAATATGGTCATTTCTGCAGTCATGCAAACCCCTCTGCAATACGTTTAACTCTGAGGTCGGTAACGTTAATCAAAATCTGAACGAATTCATCCGATAATCACACTTCTGTTCTGATAGAGACAGAGTTCATATTTATTTAGACAACACCTCAGTTGAAACACGCTGATCGTGGTGTGCTGCTATCAATCAACTAAGGGAGTAGAAGATGCCCAAATCTAGAAATATCGTCACGGTGACCATGACATTAACAGAAAACATCTCATGTGGATCATAAAATTGCTAACCTGAAAAAACTAAATGAACTCCTCAAAGGATAAAAGCCATACATTCATTACAGAGACACTGCTTAGTCCCTACATTGAATGTTGATTGCATTCAAATTAATTTATGTAGCCCTGTTGTTCAATCCACATGAAGATATGCTTCCTTTGGAAAAAGAAACAGAAAAATCTGAACATGCCTGACCTAAATTAGAGGGTCTGCACGTGACACCTTCAAGACCACGTTTAAACCTACCGAAAACGACTTGATATAGTTTAACAAAGCAACACACAGCCGTGATCAACGCGACCAAGGCATCTTCCTGACCGAGCCTGACAGGGGTCATCTGTGCCGCACGCTCCCCGCCCACCCACGCCCTAAATATGACAGGCATGCAAGTCACCGCTGTCATGCAACACCATGCGCTATGCATGCAGCGTTCATAATTCATAACCAACCTCGGGCGCTCGCGCTGCATATGAACAAGATGCAAAAGCACGCTAGGTTTATTTAAATGTGTCTTTAGCGTCAATGCCATCATTTACCGTCCGCGGGCTGCTGGAAGTTGACATAGGCATAGCCCAGCGACCGGCGCGTGATCATGTCCCTACACACCCGGATGGAGAGGATGGCACCGGCTGGGCTGAACTTCTCGTAGAGCATGGCTTCAGTCACGTCCTGGTGCAGGTCCCCAACGTAAAGCGAGGCCATGGGGTAACTGGGAGCGCTGGGGTTCATTTTCTCTTCTTTTGCTGAATTGTAAGGTTACGCGTTTCGCGGCGCTGGCGCGTGAGCCCAACTACGTCAGAATATAGCTAGCCGTCAGGCTAACCTCAGCACGCCGATTTTTAAAACCGCAGACTAAAAGATGACTTCGCCTGGGCGATTAAAACGTTTCGTTTAAAAATGACGAAAATTCAGGGCAACTAAAATGTTAAAAGGCGAAAACCCCAAACCTACGAATCAAGCAAACGCCGGGCCTTCGCGAGCTCACAGACTGTCGTTATTTTTTCGGGGTTGTTGAGATGTTTCAAGGCCTCCAGCTCCCACTTAAACGATTTTTAATTTTTAAAAGAAAAATGAAAGGAAAAGAAAGAAAATGATTTTTTGGAGTTTTTAAAAGTTTTTAAATTTTTTTTGTATTTTTTTATTTTTTATATAATGTGTGCCGAGGCAAGCTCCGGAGCACACGCGCACTCACACAGCACTAACAGCCGGGGATCGGGAGAGAAGGGGCGGGGCGAGCCGCACAGATATACCCCCGCCACGTCATCCACCGACGCTGCGTGACGCAGCGGTTTTGATGGCGATTGGATGAAACGTGTTAGAGCCCGCAGATCTGGCCAATGAGCGTTGAGAAAGATGAATCGTTGATTTTTGTAACGAATGTATTGGGGTTTTTTTTTTAACGTTTAAGTTTATTTCAATAAAACGTTTAATATTTATACAGTGGTGGCCAAAATTATTACAACAGTCGTATTTTCACCAGCTAAAAAAATCAGGTAGGTTTCTTGAAGTTCTTCTGGATTGAGTCTGTCTCGGTCGACTCAAAGTTATTAAAAAATCCCTCCACAATGCCACTGTCAATCTCTTTTGACTCGCTGAACCTATTTTTATTTTTTTGAACCTAATTGCTTTGCTCAAATAGGATGTTTAGGGAAACCAGTATAGCTTTTGATCAGTGCTGTCTGTTATTCTCTCTAACGATCCTCGATGTTCACTTGTTTAGTTTACAACACGTGGTTTGAATTAGTTATAGCTGTTTATTATTATTTCAAATATTTGATAGTTGATTAACAGTATAAATGCCTTTACTGATGATCACCAGCAGAGGGAGTCACAGGCCTGGAAGAACCACTGATACTGCAGATCTGGATTATGTACAAGTCCCCCAAAATATGATATTACAGCATTATAAAGGGGACTGTTGTCTTTTTATGTGATTATTGGACTAAAATAAAATAAAATGTTAGATCAGAAACACTAAGGTAAAGGTAAATAAAAGGTACATTATTTCTAATGTAAATAAAAATAAAAAATTCACCTTAAAAAAAAAAGGTCACCTTCATACAACAGAGATTGTTTCAAAGCAGCTTCGCAGAAAGACACAGAATAACATAAACTTCAAACATGAGGCCAATCTACATTCTGTGATAAAGCCGCTGTAGCAAGACAATAGTGTCTTTATTCAGATCCAGTCAGAGTCAGTTCAGTATTGACTCAGTTCAGGTCAATAACAGAGTCAGTGTTACCAAACTCTTCATTATGAACACATCTGATTCAGGCATGTCGCTGCAAATGTTTAATGCACTTGGATTTTTTTGTATAAAAATGTGGCATGCAAGTATCTTTTTAATTAGGTCAGACGTAATCTAAAAGTAGTGATTTCTGTTACTAACTACAGCCATGTTATTTGGGATTAGTGTAAGGGTGGGAAGGGGCTGAATTCTGTGTTTTATTTTTGATCTGAGTGTAATAAGGCACATGTATTGTCTTTGTGGTTACTCAGAGAAGTTTCTGTCTCCCGTCCCTTCCTGCTGATTACTCATCCCCTCTCCACATAAGTGCTGTTGTTCAGCGCCGGCTGCCCGTCTCCATGGCAACAGGGCCCATCCCACAGCCGTAGCCCGAGGCTCTTGACTGACACACCCCAGCTGAGAGGAACGGGGCCTTTCCAGAGCGCAGGCAAAACCTGAACAGGCCCAAATGAAAGTGGGGGAGAACTCTCATTCTGAAATAAATGCTTTCAGGGGTCATCAGACGGGATCCTGGAGGACCGGTGTCCTGCAGAGCTCAGCTCCGACTCCAATCAAATAAGAATTCGTTGAATCAAAGATCAAAAGGATAAATAATGCTGATTAATTTTTATAGCTGCTTAAGTTTACCATAGGTGTAAATATTATTATTACCTAATAATAGTAGTATTAGGTAGTAATAATACCTTAATGGAATAGCTCTCTCTCTCTATATATATATATATATATATATATTAATATTAATTTCAGCATTTCCTTTTGCATTAAATCAAGTTGAGAGGGTTAACATAACTTAATGCACTGTGAACTAACAATTTAATACATAGAAGTTAATACATTAATAGAGCCTTATTATAAAGTATTACCGAGTTTCTTAATCCTCACAAGTCCTTAAAGAACTAAAATATATATTTTTTTAAATTCTGTTATTCCCAGGATTCATTAGTTTTATTTTGTGAAGTCATGCTTAGTTGTTCATTTAATTCTTTTTAAATGTCTAGTTTTTCTTTAAATCATTGGTTTACGTACTTTTATTTTTGCACTTCAACTAGGCAACTGTTTTGTTTGTATTATTAGCAGTAATAAATGTTGAGTTTGGTCGTGGTCTCATCCCCGTGTGCTCAACAGACCTCCTCACAGAGCTCGTGTGAGTTAGTCAGCACCTGTCCTGAAAGTCACCTCTCCTCGGTCCGGTGAATCTGGTGCAGGACTCGGGTGACTGCCGTCCCGCTGAGATGATCTGACCCAGATCCCGCTCTGAGAACACAAGCACTTGACCAACACGGCCCAGCCCCAGCAGCATCACAGCACTGTCCCAGATCAGTCTTCAACTGACCCTCATGTTGTTCCAAACGCCAATTCTTTTTTTTTTACATTTAGCGCCTTTATTCAAAGCGACTTACACAAGCGATCAAAACCAACAAAAGAACGCAGTACACACAGCAAGGTTTTCTTAAATAGAAAAAAAACAACAGCGCTCCTGATATTTTGACTTATTTTGAAAGATAAGATTTTTAACCTGTTAACGGTAACTCACATTTTGTAAGACATTAAGGTGCACTCTCCAAACTTTTCTAATTAACAAAAAAATTTGTAACATGATTTTGATCCATCATTTCCATGGTAATGCAATGTGTGCCTTTAAAATGGGTTTCAAATGATTCATTTTTAAAATTAAGCTTTTGATTGATATGTATTTTCTTATGACGTGATGGAGAAAAAGGCAAGGAGACGTCTTAACTCCTGTTATGATGTAGGTTTTTTGTAGGTGCTCTCATCATAAATCAATCTATTACTTGTGTTACATCAATTTTGTGTAAAAAAAAAAATAAAAAAGGTCAAATATCTATTTAGGAGTCATAGACCTTTCCAACAATATAGTTGGTCATGCTTACAAGGTTAAAACGACCAAAACGAATGAGGACAGGAAAGCCTTGTAGTCGCATGACGACAAATGTATGAAGACACGTAGCTCTCCGTTCCCGTTTACATTAATGCACATTAGAAAAAAAAGAAAAAAAAAAAAAAAGTCAGTTTCACATCAGTTACGGCCACAGAGCCAGTTTTGTTCGAGATCAGACGCCACATTCTCAGTTTCAGAGTTTCCATTCGAGTTTGGAACAACACCAGGGCCGCTCTCATGCCTTTTATTCACTATTTAGCTGAAAATCTTAATTTGCGTCACATAACCATCCCCGCCCCCCCGCTAGCGCTCCTCTAAAGTGACCGTCTGCACTTCACCAGGGAGGCAAAAAGACAAAAAGAGATGACGCGCTGTGTGTTTTATCCGTTTTTAATTCCACTAACATGAGATCCAGATCCCTCCGCCCACCCTCCATAACAAATAACAATAATGCTGAGTGTTCGTATGAAAATTCAAAGACAGTTTTCTAGGCAGCCCAATCAGCCAACTCCAGTCACCCTGATTAACTAAAGCCACATGCATTTTAGGCAAGTATCAAAAGAGTAAACAAAACGAACTAAAAACAGATTTAGTAAGTAGTAGTACAAATAAAACGAAACCGAAACTCCTAATAGAAAACAGTATTAATCAGATAAGCACATGAAAAGCATTACTTACTGCTCCGGTAACGAGACTTTTATATCAAAGTTACAGTATAAGCCATGTGTCAAGTCTTTTTGATCTTAGGTCTGTGGTCGACGGAGAGAAGATTGTACGCATTATTCACCGATGAGAAATCAAACGCTTGACAACTGAAGTAGAATGGCTTTGCACGAGCCCAATCCGCCACAAGCATTCGTTCATACTGACTTTTGGTTTGTTTCCCATGATTCTTTAGGAAAGTGAAGAATTCAGTCTAAGCCACAAGAAACCCATCACTAAATGCTCCCCTAGCAAACTCGGAAAAGGGTTCATACTCTCTCTCTCTCTCTTTCTCTCACACACAAATGCACCTACAGCAAAGTTGATGGTGGCTTGACGGTGATGGGCATCCCATGAGCACATGCATGAGCACACATCAAGCCAGCAAACTACACTGCGTTCTCCAAATCCACAATTAACACGTCGCAGACAAACAACTTGCTGTTTGCCCCCCACCCCCCCTCCTCCCACCCCCAGGAAACAAACACACGTACACAAACACAGTCTTTCCTTCGCGCTCTCGAATCCAAACACACACATAAATGACGGGCTGGTGAGTATGAAGCTGGAACTGTAAAAGCGTCAGCGTTGTCTCTCGCTGTGCTGACTGAAAAGGTTCTTTGTGGAGTTGGCTTTAGTTCTCCCGGCCCTCCTCTGTGTCCTCACCGTCGGCCTGATTGTCAGAGGTCCACAGCTGAAATGAGGAAAGGAAAGGACGGGCATTAAGTGTATCCTTAATCACCATCCATTGTGTTTCCATAATATATTTGTGTATACTAGGTGTATACACAATATATATATAAATAAATACACATGCATGCATCTATTTTTTGTTGGTGTATTTAATATATTTATACAATATAATAAACATATTTTCAAAATATATGCACTGTGTGTATTTATATATACATAATAAATGTATTCAGTACACATACGTATTATATAAACAAAAGTTTATATAATATAAAAAAATATTCAATAGGTGCATCTTATTTGATAAAGTTTTATTATTGACAGCTGTAAGAAGAAAGAATGCTTTCTTGGCTTAATTTATGTTTGAGCTCTTTATAATCAGGATTGTTTTCTGTAGGTAATACTGCACTTCACATATTTAGTTTTCTCTAAAATAAGCAAAACGCTGCAAAAAATGAGCTTTGTATTTTGAATTTACAGTAGCCGCTAGATCTAATATTTGTAAATTCTAAATATATATTAAACCTATTTTCTGTGTTTCATGAACAAAAAAAAAAAAAAATACCAACTCACATTTAGAAATGAAGTTAGCTTTGAGGTCTGAAACTCTTAACATCAAAGTCATTTAGATTTTTTAACACTATCCATGTTTTTGAACAATCTCGTATGAACAGGTTTTCATGATTTTAAATCCAATATTCACAAGGTTTTTGCAGACTCCTATTATGATTATATTATATTAGTCTGTGTTTCTGAATTAGTTAACCCGTTGTGGGTTAACGTGAGAAAAGAAGAACTCACTGTGAGATTGTCTCTAAGTAGCTGCATGATGAGTGTGCTGTCTTTATACGAGTCTTCGGTTAACTGGTCCAGCTCGGCAATGGCATCATCAAAAGCCTAGAGAAGGAACAAATACATGGATCAATGAATCATTGCAAGCTTAATTGTGTGCGTGAGCCCCCTAGAGCACCCGTTCTAACCTTCTTGGCCAGTTCACAGGCCTGCTCTGGAGAGTTCAGGATCTCGTAGTAAAAGACTGAGAAGTTGAGAGCCAGGCCCAGGCGGATGGGATGAGTGGGCTGCATGTTGTCTTTGCTGATGTCAAAGGCAGCCTGGTACCCTTCCTGAGACTTCTGGATGATATCTGTGCACAAACACACAACATTATTTATTACAGAGTCATCACATACTTTCCCATGGAATAGCACAGATTAAGGCTGACAATATACACCACTGTTAGAAAGTCTGGGGCATGTAAGAGGTTTTGTTTTAAAGAAAAAAAGGCTAATTAGAAAGAATGCATTTAACTGGTTAATAGAGACAGTAAATACTTCTGTTTCAAATAAATTCAGATCCTTTTAATTTTCTATTCATCAAAGAAACCTACAAAATCAAATAAAATCATCCCAGTTATGAAAAAACACAACACTGGTAATAATAATACTTTTTTTAGCAGCAAATCAGCATATTAGAGTGATTTCTGAAGAATCATGTGACTGAAGACTGGAGTAATTCAGCTCTGCATTACAAAAATACATTTTAAAATGTATCCAGATATAAAACAGTTATTGAAAAATAGTTATTTTACAATTTTACTGTTTTATTGCATTTCTTTTTAAATAAATGCAGGCTTGATAAGCATCAGAGACTTTCAAAAATATTGGGGGAAAAAAAATGTTCCCCACCCCAACCCTTTGAACAGCTGAACACATAAAACAGTCACAATATTTCCTTTTCCAAAGCATAAAATTCAATTCAAGGAGCCCGATCCTAATGTGTTTTATATGGGCAGTGAAGTGTCCTGAAGCCGGTTTCATGCCCCTCCTGCCCGTGTATGACCAACTCAGCCTTTTGTTGAGTCACTCAAGTTTTGAGAGGCGTGTTACATAAATGAAGAAATATTGCTTTTCACGGTTATTTTGAGAAAACTGCCTGTGGAAAATGTGCTTTTACTTGCACTTGATTTCTACGCTTTTAAATCTGACATTAAACACTTTAAAATGTACGCCCTATGATGGTTACTGCAGTGGAAAAAATTGAAATCTAAGCCATTTCAAAGTGTGCATTTTTTTTCCCTTCTCTTCTTCGCACGGCTGAAAAGTACATTTTCTTCTGTGCACTTTAGAGAGCTATTAGTAATGATCAATATCACGGTGCATCAAGAGCTTGCGGTTGCCCGCATTGATCCGTGCTCGGAGAGAAATACATAAATATTTAGAAAAAGACAGCAGCTCTGTAAAGAGCGCTGCGCCTGATGAGCGGTAATTGTTCATCTGAAGAGCTTCAGGAGGCCGTGGCCGAGCACTGCATATATTACGGCCGCCCGCAGGAGCTTCAGCCCAAACCCAGCTGGACGACGCGCATCATCCAGATGCGGTTGCCATGGCGATGGTCACAGCAGCCAATCACACCGACAGTAGTAGGTCAGCGGCTGCTTACGCTCAAACAGACGAGTGCCGCTCTGTCCTCTTCAGAAAGAATCAGGGAAACCTGCAGCTTATCAATAATGCTACGCAAACAGACTGATCCGGGATCTGCGGCGCGACCCGGTCCTGTCGTTTCCACAGATGGCAGCTCCAGTCAGATCATTCGCTCCTGTGCTGCCATAGAAACACACCAGGCTCTTAAAAATTCATCAAACCCTGCAGGGAGAAGCGGCAGCCCTAATAACCTCATGCATCCATCGGAAAGAGTGAGTTATTACTTCCACAGACGGACCAAGACCACATGTGGAGGGAAATCACTCATTAGCCTCTAATGAAAGCGAGCGAGGTGGAGCACGATAGACTGAACTGAGATGTCTGCTTGTGATGAGACAAAGACTAGATGGTGGAAAATAAAGCCACAACATTTGCATTGTGATCACTAGAAGCACACGAAAACACGTGGGGCTGGAGATTTTACCCTTTTTATTTATTCATTTGAAAGTAATATTTTGCCTCTTTTTTTTTTTTTTTTTGTAAATCGAGGTAACAAGATATTAGAAAAATATTGCCAAACGTTAAAACTAGACGCTTTGACAATAAGGCAAGGCTGAACTTTTTTTAAACTCGTGTTTTTAGATGCATGATTCATGCATGCTGCAAGAAAAAAAAAAACACTTTACAATAAGCTTCGATTGTTAATTATTTAACATGAACTAAGACTAATAAAGGCTGTATTGTTCATTCTGAGTTAACGCTAATTGCAGCATTTACTAATGCATTATTTTGTGTGATTTTAATGCACCGATCTAACGTGAACTAATGAAAATGTGCCTTTTCATTTAGCAGTGTTACCAAAGATGAATAAATACTATAGTTTGTTCATGTTAGTTAAACACATTGATGTTAACATGACACATTATTGTAAAGTGTTCTCAAAGGTAAAAACCCCCTCCTCCTACTGTATGTCAGACAGGCCGACGGTTAATAGCAGTCTATTGGTGTTACACCTTTAGTCATTTAGAATTACATTGACATTTAAAGCATTTTCCTATTATTTCTAAACATAATATACGAATTAGACAAGTTTGCACAAGATGCAGTTGTAGTTATTTAACAAGTGATTTGTTCAACATTCACATCATGTACTCTTTGAATAAAATTATTTTTTTGTCTTTTACCAGGGTTAATAGAGAAAAAGTTACTAGAATCACTCTGTAGTTACATTTTCTGAACAGTTAAAAATAAAAGTAAAAAAAACTATTTTTTGTGTCATAATGCCCAGCTCCACAACCAAATCATTCGATCGGCTTAATTCTTCCTAATAAAGCAGATATCCTCACTGTAGCTCGTATATTACGAGCAGGCATGAAACAGTCACACTGGACGTCCTTAAATTAATCTGCAGGCTGCTTGCGTCTCAAGAGATTCATGAACTAGGACACAAGACCTTCAGATCTAAACCTCCATCCCTCATCTGCAGATATATAATTAATGAAAACTCTGAGTCTGCGGCTACTTCGTGAGATCTCTAACTCTATTAAGAGGGTTAATTGATTGACCTCTTGAGTTCAGTAGCCTCCAACACAGTCAGGCGGTGCTTTTGGGAAACTCGTGCTCTTTTCCAAACCCTAACAATGTTGCTCGCTATTTTAATAGCTACGTAAAGATAAAGAGCATTTTTAATAAGACGGAGCTATTTTCAATCAATACTCTGAAGGACTTGATGAAGTATTTATAAAGGAGATTTTCCCTGACTGTTTTATCGGTGCGTTCTGAGATTGCCTTCTCCATGAGATGCTGTCATACGTCGGCTAAAACAAGGTTGTGTGTTCAAGGCAGCATCTTTCTGCCGCATGCTGTTTGGATCGGTGTTTGTGTTGGCGTGCGAGAAATGCTTCTAGGTAGGCAGCTAGAGCGTTTGGAGCAGGGCCAGTGTACTAGTTCAAGGACGAGCAAATGAGAATGAGTAAAACATTAAAAATCACCATGAGAGTTACATTCGCAGTTATGTAAGATTATTCATGTGGACGTTATTGCTCGGTTGCAAAACCAAGTGGGCTGTCAATCTGGCCAGCGTTTCAAGCAATACTGGCATGCTTTTTAAAATAAGCATTAACATGATGCTCATTTAGCCAAATTCTGGGACATAAGCTGTTAAAAAAATATATATGCATTTCATCCGACACTGAAAAGAACTCGAGTATTCTATGTAACACTCTATGCTGCGTATTTTATGTTGCATTGTTTATCCTTGGAGACATAAGACTATGTTTTGTGGAAAGACTTCTAATGCATATCAATTTTCTCTAAAATAAAAAAATATATATCATATTTTTAGACATGCTTTTTGAGCATTTACATTTTTTTTGTTGAACCTACTGATGCAATTGTCATTCATTTGCATGTTTCACGATTAATTGGACATACTTTTATACAATTTTTCTTTAACCATTAAAACAAACATGAGAGAAAAAAAATCATTTAAGGGGAAAATGAAACAGCTTTGGGGGAAAGAAAACTGATTTAACAGGACCCTATCACTGAAGTGTGGCTTACATTCTCAACCATAAACCAATTCTTGTTTAAGAAGAGAACGTGGGCAACATTCCCTCAATAATCAGCCATTAGGGTGTGGAGGCGCAAGTAAAGACCTGTTCCACTGGTAACTAACAAACCAAAAAAATCTGCATGTGTGATGGAGGTGTGGCAAAGCCTACAAACTGAAGAGGCACTACGCTGAACTCATAAAACCAGGAGTCTGTACCATGATGGTGGCTGAACAAATTCAGGGTTACAGGATTAGTTTTGAGTCGACAAAACCAGACCACTCCAATCCGGGTTTGCTGGTACCATGAAGCTGATCATCAACTTTCTTTGTCAACTCTGGCTTGATCCTGAGTTAATGAGCTCGTGCACGTGAATGTGTGACATCAGTAACAAGCAGCCAATCGCGAGTCTTGAAACTGTGATTGACTTCTCATGAGAGAGTTCAGTGCGATTCAATAAAGGTTAAATATGAACAATATGAAGAATTTACATTTCTAAGAATCTATCAGTGAAAATGGAAACTTAAAGAAGACACTTTACCATATAAAAGTTGTAAAGTCACTTTATAGAGTTGATAAAATTTCTAAAATGTAACTAAAAAAACTATAGGTAAAGCACTTAAAAATGTAAACTCATATGTAGTCATGTTTACAGCTACTGATTTAATTTATATCGGATATTACCTGTGTTAACGTTCATTTAAAATAAAAGCTTAATAATTAAAGTAAGCTGGCTTTTGTAATGGGATAATAATTATAGAAAATAATTATAGAAAATTTTATGTTTAAAAATGTTTTACTGTGTAGTGGCCCTTAATTTGGAGTAAGTGAATCAGGGCGGTGGGGGTGGGGGGGGTTGGCTTTATTGCATTAGAGATGTGTCACTTTGCTTGAAGCTGATTGGTCCATTTTCAGTTTGAGATCTCTCAACCAGAACATAACCTGCCCCGGAGCAAGTTAGCTGTGGAGTGTAAGTTACTGTGGCGATGAACACTGCTAAAAGCCAAACCAATTTCATGGTACCTAAAACCCAGAGTTGGGGCAAACTAAACTGAAACTTACCTGGCTAGCCAGCTAAACCGGCTTCATGGTACAGGCCCCTACATTTAGATCGATTTCACAAATCAAAATAAAGGATGTTAAGAAAAGACATACGTGCACTTTGAATAATTCTCATATAAATGTAATTTTGGAGAAGCTCACCAGTTTTCTCATCTCCTGTGGCGACCTCAGCCAGGTAGCGGTAGTAGTCTCCCTTCATCTTCAGGTAGAACACCTGGCTCTCTGCTGGAGAAGTGCTGCGGATCAGAAACTTGTCCAGGAGATGCTGCAGAAGACAGGCACGTGGATGTAAACACAGCCCAAAATAGCAATGTTTCTCACAAAATACACTGCAAAAAATGCTTTTTAATCTAGATTTTCTGTCTTATTTCTAGCCAAAAAGTGACTTTTTGCTTAGAATAAGCTAAATAATCTGCCAATGCGCTAAGCAAAATAGTCTTACTCCAAACAGAAAATAAGATTATTTTGCTTATATCAAGTAAAAACTCTTCATTTTGAGCTCATCGCTGCTCAGATAACTTGACAGCAAACACCAGCCAATCACGTTTTGTTCTACACTTTCTACATCATGTCTAGCTTTTTTTGTGCTGAACAAGTGTAATATATTCACAAAAAAACTTCTTAAACAGCTTCATAGCCAACACATATGTACAGCTTTACTCAGTTGTCCTTCACCCTTGTTTTAACAGCTGTTTGCAGTGTTTTAAATATTCTTCAAGAACATATTCAAACTTGATGTGAATAGCTTTTCATTTTGCAACTTATTCAATTTCATTTCAATGTGAATAGTCATTTCTATCTTAACCTTAATTCGCCAAGAAACATCAGGACTACTGGCGAACACACCTCAATCCCCACGACTTTAACATGCCGCTTTATTGCATCATGTTATGGGTTTGACATGTTGTTCATGCCAAGCGTTGTTGAGAGGATGTAAGATGTAACATCCAGCTGGTCCTTTCTTTGCAGAAGCCAACTTCAACCCATTACCCTCCTAATGCCAGATTAAACATCACATTCTTCTAGGTGCAGTCTGAATAGCATCTGAAAAATGTAAGGAATGTCAAACGCAAAGCATAACATTCCATGTGCCACCGTTTATGATGTCTCAGGGAGCAATCCAACTAAAACAGGCCAGTACAAGGAGAGGCAATGGCCCTGTCTGATTCAGCAAAGCCTTATCCAGTTGTGCACCCAGTCACTCTCACCTCCAGTTTCCTGGAAGAAAAAACTCTGCATCCAGAGGAAGAGTCGATTTGGTGAGTGTTCAAACAAAGGAGCCCATTGTTTAGCTTATCTAGATGCACTTTTGGGCAGAACCAATGCCTTCTAGCTACTGAGCGGCTAAAGTCCTGCGACAATATCTTACAAGAGCACAGCACTTCAGTCATTTATTATAAAAATCTGTTGGCTCCAGATTTTGTATAAATTCAAACTAGTTCTGAGTGAGAACCAGGGGCTCAATTCATGAACATTTACTAAAAAATAATTAGAAAAATTATTATTTACATTACAAAAAATTACATTTCTTATATTAACAAAAACTAAATTTTTCAATTTTTATTAATCAAATATCGTAGTGTTCATTTGATTTTTTTCTTTTAATGAACGTGTCTAAAAACAACTTCCTATTTTTCTTGAAAAAGCACTTTTTTCTGACGACATGTTCACATGAGATCACAACAATGATCCAATCAATTCCCGATGGGCAGAAATTCAGTTCTGCTCTACATTTCTGCCTCATTCGAGAAGCTCTTTCACTCGGACATACGTCACAACAGAGAAGAAAAAAATAAAATAAATTCCAAAACGTTTGTACAAATGTTCCTAAGTACAACCTAAATTCCTACGAATTTATATTCTTAAAAATACCGTAATTTTTTCCCCTGACTGTACAGTGATTGGACTTCATAAAAAACATCTCAAAGGCCAAAAATAATAAGAAAAATTTCTTGAATCTGGCTCCAGCTCTTTATTCCTTACCCTAGCTCTGGGTAAAACAAAAATAAACACCTTCCCGACAGGACATTATTCACCACATCCCATTTAAAACGTCAAGCTCTGCCACGGCTGCGATCCCTATCAGCGGTTCTCTCCCTTTCGAAGCTCACCAGAACGTCTTTGCAGATGGCCTTCAGCTCGGTCTCGATCTTCTCACGGTACTCTTTAGCCATCTGCTGTTTGTCACTGCCCTCGGTCTTCTGCTCGATGCTGGACACCACCCTCCAGGCGGACCGGCGAGCGCCCACAACATTCTTGTAGGCCACAGAGAGCAGGTTTCTCTCCTCGTCGGTCAGCTCCTCTCCAAGCTCAGTCACTTTCTTCATGGAGTCGGCCATGTCATCGTAGCGCTCGGCCTGCTCCGCCAGTTTGGCCCTCTGCACATGTTGGCTCTTGTCCATGGCTGCTAGGTTCTACAGGAGAGACAACATTTCAGTTACATCATCTCAGAAAGGCGAATTACTGTGCAAATATATAATCTTAGCTTTGCTAATTGGAGGTCTCAATTAGACCATTAAATCTGGCTAAGGATCAACCAAATAGAAGCAAAAATATATATGCTGAAAACATGCATGTTGAATCTGTAATGGTCTTGAACTAAAGAGATGACCAATTCAAATCTGACGTGTAAAGATTTACGGCGTTTGATAGATTTCCCCTCCTTGTATTATACTACAGTTACAGCCGCATGGTAGAAATGCAAGAGCGTCTCTGTTGAAGGCACACCACTTCATTGAAAACAGGCTCACCTAGAGTTAAACTGTTGAGTTTTACCATTTTCAAATCAATTCAGCTGACCCCCGGGTCTGGCTGTAGCACTTTCAGCTGTAGCTTAGCTTTGATCATTGAATCTGATTAGACCGTTAGCATCACGCTCATAAATGACGAAAGAGTAGTAATGTTTTTCCTATTTAAAACTAAAACTTTCTAGGTCAATGGGGCCCATCAAAACATTTGAGTGAGATGCTACTGGTCTCATCAGATTGCATCCCCCAGATCAGAAGTGCTACCCCCAGACCCAGAGACTGAATGGATTCGGACACTGTTTAACTCTAGGGGAGTTGGAAAGCGAGTGTTTCTTTAAACTTCACTAAATGAACACCAGAGCTGAATGCACATCAAAAAAAAAAAAAGTACAACAAAATGAGAGAGCAAAGTTGGTAACATTATATATGCTTTATTAAATGTAGGTTTGAAGGAATACATACATTTTCAGGATTTTCACTTTATTAAGGCTGTAAATGAACCGTTGAATGGGAGTATACTGTGAATTTAAATGTATATTCACTTTCACAGTCTTTAATCATTGCCTTCCATTGTTTGGAAGACAACACTGAGAAAGATGAACAAACTAAAAACAACGAATGATGAATATAAATAAAAAACATTTTTTTAAATCCAATTGAGGTAAAATGGCTCCACTTTCTCATCTGCCATTGATAATACCCACAATGCATCACTTTTGATGCATTAGCATAAAGTTAAACTCAATTTGCATCATAATCCAACTCTCACTAAAAATAAGGAATTTTTTTATATATATATATATATGGTATATATATATATATATATATATTTTTTTTTTTTTTTTTTTTTTTGTGTGTGTGTGTGTGTGTAATAAAGGTCTGTACGCACCAAGAACAATAACTATACTAAATAAATTACTCTGAAAAAAAACTAAAAATAATTACCAATAATATCGGCCCCCCATGACATTATAGTTCATCGTTGTGGTGTGGACCTCTTTAAAATCATGGAATTAAAACAACAATAACAACAAACTTCACATTTATTTATAAAAAATTGTATTAGCTTTAGGTTATCCTTGCTGCAAACATGTCATTAAGGATAGCTATTAAGATAACTATTTTAGTGTCTCCACAAAAAGACATTAACATTTTGTTTATTATAAGCTCTCTGCATTTTTATCTGCCACTTCAAAATGCTTCAGATCTCAAAAGTCTGGTGGATCCAGCAATTCACTGCATTTATGATTTAAATACTGGAAACCAATTTCAGGCCTTAACCGTTTTATTTTAAAATATGCATATATACATTTTTTTGCAAACCAAGTCTGAATACCAGAACCACTGTGATTACCTGTTAATACATTTTATTCATAGCAAACATGTTGACTTGTTTCACCTATTATGTTGGGGTTTTTTTGTCGAAATAGCTAAATTTCTTAGCTTTTTTTCTAATCATTTGTGCATGACATTTAATGTTGCTATCGCACTACTTGAGTTTCATGCGTGTGTTTAATATCTGTATGAATGACACCCTGCACCTTCTATAAACATTAATATTTTCATTCTCAGCTTGTGATGAGCTTTGTTTCATCACGTGACGTTACTTAAACGTATCAGCCCTTCAATAGGCTGGAATATCATACCAATTAATACGATTTTTAAATGCCAGTGAAATCCACAAAACTTAAAACGCTGCTACCGTGTAAACCCTGGCAACAAAGGCCGCCGTGTGTCGCTTTCTTCTTCTTTTTTTTTTCTTAAACAGCGCATTTCACATGTGACAGAAAAGGAGTGAAAACGGCCAAAAATGCGGACATGCCTTCGCCGACCACGCCCAGTCCACACAGCAGCCCGACAGCGAGCGGCGAACAACGTTTAAACAAGACACCCCGTATATTAGGAGAAAGGGCTGATCTCCTGCCGATGTCTGTCTGATCGCGGTCCATCCGGGAATTTAGGCGTGCGCGCTCCTCCCGCCCTGCGCTCGCGCGTTCCGCTCTTCACCTGACGTTACCTTTTCCAGCGTCCGCTTTGTCTCAATACGAAAGCACGCTAAACCGGGCAGCTCGTTCGCGACCATTTAACCCAACGACAGCCTTTTAGACGATGAGAATATACTGCACCGCGCCGACAAAGACCAAAACACCGATTCATTTCCATAAGCAAATTCATAGTGACACACGCACACTGTCGCTACCTTCAACTGACAGGAACTCCACAGTAACGTTAGTAAAGCGGTGAGGTAAACGCCCTACTTTTCGCCTAATGTGCCCGACATGATCTGGCTTGCCAGATATCCCCCCAGACCGAGCTTGAATGCGACAAATCACATTTTCACACTTATATTCTCGCTGGTGCGCGAATAAAGACGGATGAAGCGATATTTGCGTGCGGAGGAGGAGGACTCATCCTTCCGTTGTCTGGAAAGCCGAAACGGTTGAAGCCGAAACGAGGGGCTAAAACGCGGAAAACGTCGTTTACCGAGTCGAATACCAGCCCAGGCTTCGTTTTAGAAGTTAAACCTGTCGTTCTGGTAACGAACCAGCAGCCGTTGTGACATTTCTCAAGGAAAAGCTTTGAAGCATCCCTGTGGCAGGCGCGCGCCGCGAACGATTTCGAACGACAAAAACGGTTTCGTTAAAACGGGGCGGACGCGAGACAAAGAAACGCGGTGTTTATGTGGGCGAGAGCGCGCCGGAGGCTTGAATGAAATGAAAGCGAGCTGACCTGTGAATGAGAGCGGTCTCCTTCTGTACGGCTCAGCTGCCACTCTGCGACTGTGGCGCGCGGCGCAGCGTTCCTCCGCGATCCACGGGGTTTCCCTCCCACTCGCGCGCTGCCGGAGCAGGGGCCGGGCAGGGGCCGTGACGTCAACCGCTGCCTAGGCAACCGGCCTTTGATTGGCGCGAGCTGCAAGGAAAGCGCGTTAGATTCCGAGGAATCTAGCGAGAATGATTTTAACCCTGCAGAGCCCGGCAAACCTATTTATGAAACCTCCAGCGAGCATAATAGATTGAGGACGTGCGGCTTAAGCACGAGGAGAAATAAAACGCCTCACTTTTATTGCAGATGACAAAAGTTGGGTTAATAGCTTGTGTGAAATCAACGAGAGGCGATCAATGAGATCGATAAGACTTTAGTCTTAGATCGATATTAGTTGTCTCGGCAGGTCTCAGCGATGTCTCAGTAGGATGTTTCACGATCGAAGCTCTGTAGTGTTTATTTTGAGGGGGGAATGCAATGCAATGATGACTAAGAAAAAACATGATTTTTCTATAAAAAAATAAAATAAAAAAAAAGTGGGTGTTCATATTGGAATACTGCTAATAACTTAAAATATAAAATATTTTTTTTACTTCACCAGTAAAGACTTGACAGCAAAAAGGCTTTTTATAATCGTTTAAAAAAAATTTTTTTTAATTGACACTATAGACAGAGTACAACACGATTTTCAGCAAGGTTTTGATCATGTCGATAATTTAGGCCTTTGCATATTAAAAAAAAACGATAGTCAGTAGGCTTTATAGGGTTAATGTCATTTAGACCCCTGGCACATTAATTAGATTACAGTGAAAATATTCTAAAATAATTGTAAATTCATATTCGTTAATAATTTATTGTAATACTGACTAAAAACACCTTCCTATTATTATTTTTTTCTTTGACTTTATTATGATTTTCTCCACCATGGCAGGTTACACTATACAATTATAGATACATAATTATTAAAGAATGATGAAATGATCGACAACATGTATATGTACTTATTCTACACAAATAATCAACAACTCTGAACCTAAAAAGCCCAACAAAAAATGGATACTGAATAATAACGGTGTAATAAATGGTGCATTTCTTTCTCCCCCGTTGCATAATAAATGACTAGCGGTTATCACGCATCGAAGTGTTAACGACACAGATGCATTGCTCCGTTTAGATTTATTTAATTTAATCATCTTGCTTAAACACCCTCAGTCAGATTTCTCGTAATCTAGCACACAAGTCAACCCAGAGAACCATGAGACATCCATGTGTCAGACTTGGTGCTTTTTGTGTGGATGCTGTCTCCAAAACTCACTACACACCAAGACAATGAAAGAGCGAGGAAGACATTCTAGTCTGCATGGTCTGATCACACACAGAGAGAGAGAGAGCAGCTCGGCCTCTAAACTGGAGCAGAGGAAGCAGATGCTAATAAAAGCAGAATCTCAATTATCTCTCGTCGAGGTCCGTGAAGAGAACATGTGCTAATTTTTTAACAGGGTCACATTTTCTGGTCGGAACGGCGTGTTAAGATGTAACAACCCAATTTACAGTCACACCGGCACTGTACCATCTTGATCCCGTTGGCATGCTCTTCCAAGCTAAACCGTTTATGCAATTGTTATAATGCGACTCTCCGGAGATAATTGTCTCAATAAGCTGTACTTTCACAAACGTAAGATTTTGAGTCATAAAGAGGGAATTTTACCCCACCCGCAGACACACCTACCTCAACATGCTCGGCTCCGATTCACCATCGCTGTCATCGGTGAGTCATCGGTGACAGACTACAGGCCCTTCACGCAAATCACATCAATCCAGGGACAACTACTAATGATTTGAAGCCAACAGAGAAACTTGGTGCACGATTAATGGAAACTAAAGCAACTTTTTTTTGATTATACATAAGATGCACAAATCCTGAGTTATGACGAAACTATTACTTAACCTAGTTTATTCAGAACACCAAGCCCCGCCTTTAAGATGACTGGCCACACCTTAAAGGTCTTGACCTCTGTTAGAAACATGTCACAATAACCTCTATTCACTTTATCCTTATAAAAAGCGGTTAATTACTATGTTTAAGAGTTTGAGGTACTTTTTCCGGCGAGTGATGTGAAGTGTTTCGTATTAGAGGTGTCTCCATCAGAATGGGTGTGTCGGCCGTCCTGACACGTCTCAACCTGAAGGCCAACTTCCTGCTGGTCCACCGACTGTCTGCAAATTTCCTGACTGAGACTGGGACAAACAGGGACTGGCTCTGGGGAAACTAGTGTCATTGTTATCTAAATGTGATACAAGCACCCTGTGGTTAAATGCCAGAGTTCAGGGCGGAAGCAATTACGACAAACCGCTTAATAAAATGACCAAGTAAAACACAAAATCAGAATAAAATCATGTGGGGATTGAACAGAATAACTTTTTAATTCATAATAAATCCTTCAAATTATTGCTCATATATGTGTATGTATACACACATTTTATTCATATATATATATATATATATATATATATATATATATATATATATATATATATATATATATATATATATATATATATATACATACAGTATAGAGTAATTATATTTATTATATATTTTTATAAAACATTTAGTTGTGATTTTGTCAGTTATTAGTGTGTGTAAATATATAAATATTAGTCATGTCAAAAGATAAATCACATCCAAAATAAGTTTTTTATGTGCGTACTGTATATTTATGATGCATATAATACATGCATATACTTGATGTTTATATAAAAAATCTTTATATATCATATAAATGTATATGCATGTAAATATTTTCAATATACTTATATTTCACATATGTAAACAAAAAATTCTGAATAATTGTGATAAATCATTTGACAGCACTAATATATACACACACACACACTCACACACACACACACACAGTGCTGTGTGTGTGTGTTGTGACCCTGGAATGGATTTCCTTTTACCTAAAATGCTAGTTAATGTTATAATGTATAACTGTTATTCGCTCAGTTTCAGTTCCAGTCAAAAATGAACAGCCCACAAAAAAAAGCTTTGAAATTTCTGCACTTAAAAAAAAAAAAAAAAATCAATCAGTTCCCAAAAAAAAAAAAAAAAGAAAAAAAAAGTGCTAATTAAACGAGTAAACAAGAAAAATTAGTAAATCAAAAATCTCAGAAATAATATAGCATACTGTGAGATTAACAAGTAATTTTTATATTTTTAATATAATTTTTGACGAGGAACACCAAAACAGGGATTTTCAGCACAGAATAAGGGGTTAAACTTATTCCAGTCAGTGGCCAAACTTCTCATTTTTAAGTTTTGATTTTCCACCTAATATTTGTTATTTGTTACTATATTCCAATCAACACAAATAATAACCAATAATTTTAGTGAACAATAACCACAGTAAAGAACGATCAGCGGTCGGATCTGCATGCACTGAACTACTTTAAAAACGAGTTTAACTGATCAGCTGACATGGCCGGAGCTCCAGACGTGTACTAGGTCAAACAGGCAGAGTCCGATTCTGCTGTGATTACTGACCCGCTGTGTTGTTGCCAAGGTAATGATGCATAATAACCGCCCTAGAAACGCTGTCGCTTGTTGCCACTGTCCAACCTCTTCCGTTCACACGCCGCAAGTACATTTAGATCGAGCGTTCACACTCGAAGACATGCCTCACGTAGTCTTAAAGTAAAATTTTATTAAAGAGATATATTACATTGGTGTGGAAACCAGGTTGCTTGAGCAGGAATATCAAACACTGAGGCGATATTGTTTGAGACAACTCCAAAGAGAAATAACTTTTGCAGCAACATTAAATTAAAATACAGTAGCCTCGGGCACATCCAGTGATTTACAGAAATGCGTCAGATTCCAGTTTCAGCGTACAGGACCATCGGTGGAAAACGAAAGGAGTAAATGAGGAAAAATAAAGAACGGGAAAACGTTTTTGCCCAGGCTAAACGTCAAGTAGTGGGAAACCGCTCCCATGTCCATTTGCACTCATCTATGACTTATCTACCAAGCAAAAGCAGACAAACGTGTCCCTAACTACCACAATTATGTTACTGATGATCAGCTGACGATCACTGGTAGTGTTCTAGTTTCTCTCGATCTATTAAATTACGCGAGTTAGATGAGAAAAGAAAGCGTGTGAGCGCAGGTTGAGGTAATACTCTGATCTGATCGCAGCCAAGGCAAGTGCTCTGAAACAGTGTTGAGAGGGAAGCTAATCGTCATCAGTCTTTGATCCACGGGATTCGTGTCTGCAGTGAAGGGGAAGATGCGTGTATAAAACTCAGGTAAGAGAGCTGATCGTGTCCTGCTGGATAAAATTGGAGATCAGGACTCTTATAGTGATGTTTTATACGATCGACCTCTGGTGTCCGGCGCCGCTCACGCCTCCACTCCTTCCAGCTCTGGGGGAAGAGGGTTCTTGGGGTGCTTGCTCTCGAAATGCTGCTTGAAGGTCTTAGGATCTGGCATTTGCGACTGTAAGACAGAAAGGTTTCATGGTTCAGATCATCATGCTAAGGCTCAAGGTCTGGCTTCCTTCTGCTATGATACAAACCATTATGGGTGACCAAAATCACTTTAAGTGTGTTAGGGTTTTAGTTTGCAATACTGTTATTTTATCTCGCAAACAGTCTGTTCTTTTGACATTTCTGTTATCTTGCATTGCCTGGGGTTGCCAGATCTCAACATTTTTTATTTTCAATGGATGCATTTTAACTGACATATACACACTAACTTATATAACATACACACACACAAAGAGTAGACGTTCAATAAAACTTCTTGTTTATTAGCACTATATTAAACGCATATTAATTCCATATTCTGCACCAACATAATTTAGTTCACCTTAACCTACCCCAAACCTAAATATCACACATATACATATATATATATAATAAACACACACACACACACACACACACACACACACACACACACACACACACACACACACACACACACACACACACACACACATATTAAAATATAAAACTGTACATAAATGTTAATATGTTTAACTGTATATGTACGTTTATACACATAATAAATACACAGCACAAGCACATATGTATATATATATATATATATATAGATAGATAGATAGATATGTATAGATATAGATACTGCATCCAAAATAAGTTTTTGTTTACATAATATATGTGCTTGTGCTGTGTTTGAGGTTTTAGGACAACTAAAATGAAATGTTTGGATCCACTTCAAGTTTTAGCTACATATATGTATATAGAACATTCATATTATAACACAGATCAGATCAAAAGCTCATTAATTGTAAGCTGTAATGTAGGCAGGAGTGTCTGAACTGTGTTAAAGTCAGTGTTAATTCAGTTTATTGTCATTATTCAACTCAATTTAGCTTGGTTTGAATTTTTCCTCATTCAATAGTGTCAGTGCAATTGGTAATACTGGTGAATATTACCTTAATATTAAATCCTAAATAAGTGAGTGAGTGCTGAGAAACTCCACTGAGAGATTCTGCTCAAATAAAACGTCTGTGCTACAATATAAATGTATCGTTTCATTACAAAAAATAATCACTGTTTTGGCTTTTGAGAGAAGCTCTCACCAGCGTTTCATAATGTAGGAAGTGTTTTAATTGTATATGGTAAACACGATAAACCAGGAAACTAGATGAGGTTAAATAAACCCTGAACGTGAGTTGACGTTTTCTCAACGCCTTGTTTTCACGACGGAGCAAAAAATTCAAATGCAATGCAAAAATGATTTATATAAAAGGCCGATCCTAATTAATAACAGCGATTATAAGTAAAACAAGCACGATTATTTGTTTAGCCATTAATGTGCAGCCCTAAAATATACATAAAGGCATTACAAAGGTCACGTTTACCATTGTCTGCCAGTCCTCAGAGAAGAAAAGCAATTATTTCAATAGGAAACCAGACGATGAGGAATTTCCTCACAACAGGTTCAAGTTGGTCATATTAATTCACCGCATTACACAACAGAAAACCTGCTTTGATGAGGACTTCTTTGTGAGCTGTGCCTCATACATCGGTCGCTACTCGATTAACAATAGACAATCAAGTATTCGCAAACGCGTTTTTTTTACCTTAAAACATACCGACTTCTAACGAGGAGAACGGCTTCTGTTTCTTTCTAGTTCTGTCAAACGATTAGCTGCAAATAATCACCGCCAAAATAAAAGTTTTTGTTTACATATAAATATGCATGTGTACTATGTATACTTATTATGCATATATAAACGCACGCGGACATACAGTATATATTTTGAAAATATTACATGAATAATAACTATTATAACAACATAAATATGCACTTATATCAATATAATTATGTTATATATAAATTAACGCTGTCGAGCGATTAATTGCATCCAAAGGTTTTTGTTTAAATACTTTCTGTGTGTTTCTCTGCTGTCACTAAACTACAGGTAAAAAGGGTCGCCTACGTCAGCTGATGGTGACTTTAAGATGTTTTGTGCCCATGAATCTCTCAGTTACTGGTAATTGGTAGAAGGTGTACTGACAAGTCAGATTTGTTACCTACAGTGAATAACTTTCATAGTCAGAAGCAAGTTGCAGCTTGAGAACAAAATTTCCCAACGCATTCATTCCCCACACACACCCACTTATAAAATCAGCTTTATATCGACAGCGTGCAAAGGGAAAACATGGGTTCCTTTCTTCGGGCCGCGTTCAGAAAATGACCGAAGGGTATGCAATTAAGTTCAAAAAGCACAATCTGTCTTAAGTGGGCATTGAAAGTTGGTTGAAAAGAAGCTCTGAGGACGATCTGTCGGGGTAAAAATAACCGGCTATAATTACCACTGACCCTGCAGACGCCGCATGTGAACACCAGCGCCGCTTTCGCCGCGGTCTTCTGGTCGTGGCCTTTGGATTTCTTGATCTCTGCCTGCTTCTTGGCGTTTTTCTGCTGAGACTGGATTTTCTGGTGTCCACGAGCCATGCTGTTGGATGGGAGACAAACTGACGTCAACAACACAGAGAGAGTGAAGCATGAGTCAGGCAGACATGCTCAGCTATCAGGAACAAACAACACACGGAATCAGCTCCAAAACATCATTACATCTGAGTGTGTGTGTGTGTGTCCAGTTATCTAGCAACAACCCCACTACACATCATTTATTGTGCTAATAAAAATTCTGACGGATAAAACTCCACTGGGGCCGTGTCTTGTGTCCTACTGAGGGCATGTGAGGCTTAACTGACACTCACTGTGTACACCGTGTTCTGCCTTTGGCTGAGTTTAAAACAATAACAAAGTCAGGCAGCTGATGTTGTTGAACGATACCGAAGTGATTAGAAGACACATGCTACTCCATGTGAATAATGTCTCCGGTTAACAGCAGCCCAAGCATGTTGTGCTTTCCAAATAAACGTAACATATTAGTACACAACAAAAGGCGAGTTTTAATGGTCAGCGTTGACTGTTTGTGAGCTAGCTGTCAATGTATATTAAGGTTCGTTAGCACGTTAGCTCGACCGTTAGCATTATTTCACACGTCGATGTGTGTCGACGACCAGAGTTAAAAAAGACGTCCTGGGGCTGGAAAACGAAATATCAAATAAGGACGACCTCGCATGCTTAAAGAGTGTCCGTAGATTAGGGAGTAAACATACTGGGCTTAGTTAACAACACCATATGGTTAGCCAGCTAGCATGCTAAGCAAACTAACAAAACCAGATCTTTCGACACACCAACATTCCCGCGAGCTGCATGGATAAGGGAGTGATAAAATACAACTGTGTGCTCTTTTCTATCTAGATCTAGATGTTTTGGGCATACCTGGCAAACAGATGAGGTCCGCGAGCAGCTCTGAGCTTGTTAAGTGTGGTCTCCCGCACGCTTCTGACAGCTGTGCTCTTCCCAGAGCGCCGCTCCTGTAGTTCCCGCTCCGACCGCAGCGGCGCCGAGCGCTAGAGAGCAGCAGCTCCGCGCTCTTCTTCACCTACTCTCTGGACACGGGACGACTGATGCAGAGTGAGATCGTCTGGATGGGGTTTTTTTTTGTTTGTTTTTTTTGAAAAAGTCATATTCACAAGTGTAAAATACAGTTTCTAAAACAAAGTTATTTTTTGCTGATTCCTCGTGTAAATTAAAAATAAATAAAATATCAGATTTTAAATAATTATATTTTATATAAATTATATTTTATATAAATTATATTTATTCATTTTATTTATTTATTACATAATATAGGTGTGTGCTGTGTAAATTTATTATGTATATAAATATACACTATTACATGTCTATATTGATATAATTGATAATATAAATATTTAAAAATAACATGCACATTTTTTATGTTATATATAATATGTTATACATATATATATATATATATATATATATATATATATATATATATATATATATATATATATATATATATATATATATATATATATATATATAATATGTTATACATGTTATATTTTATATTTTTATATTTTTTGTGTGTCTGTGTGTGTGTGTGTGTGTGTGTCTATACATGAAGAGATGCAAAAGCCTGTAGAAGCCGTCTTGGTCACAAATGAGATAATGATGCCGAGTGAATGCTCTCCACACATAGTATATTTTCATCATATCACATATCAATTTTTCACCCTCAACCCATTCATTACTTACCTATTAAACCTATTCATGGTTTCCAGAAAAAATGTCAGATGCGTAGAGGCATCTGAACTCTTCATGTTTTTTATTAATACTGTAATTCTCTCGCAACAGGTCGTTTGTTTTTACTCCCCATTTACATTTATGAATAAAGAATTATCCATGTGAGTAAATTCACAATATACTACAATTTGAGTCTGTAAGAACAAAACAGTGGAAGCCTCTCATGAAAAAAGTCAGAATATGCATTAACACTCAGATTATATTTAATATTTTAAATTCAATATATTTGATTATACTTGCCAAATGTTTTATTCGCAAATGTACGCTTTTGGGCAAGAACACATTACTGTCATTACTTTTATGGTTGATTATATTTCTAGCATTTCGTCTTTGATGGGCATAAAAAATAAAAACCATTCAAAAGTCGAAAGTGACCTTTAATATTTAACCTGTAGAAATGTTCCACTTTAGGTTATATTTACACATTAACACCCCCTGGATGATACATTACAGCGCGGTAACAATCGGGAAACCCATTGAATTAATAACGCACACCGAACAAGTCAAATAATAATCATTTTTAATGCCATTTTAACGGGTAATTTTTCACATTTATAGAATCTCATGTTTAATTCCATAACCTCATTTCCAGTTTATTCCAGTAAGAAAGCAATCAACTGTGATCTCCTCCGCCACACACTGAAATAAACCATTATTACACAATATTGCATTAATGTAAAAAGAATGTCATTTTTTAAACAGCATCTTGACGTCTGATAGAAACGGACACAAAGGAAACCAAGCAGAAACATTTTTCAATATTACAAATTAACATGAAATCATATGCGGTTTATTGTCTCGTTTATTTTATGGCAATAACGATTCAGTTAAAAGGGAATGAAATTAAAGCACAAGCTTGTCTCTACCGGTAGGTGGCAGTATTCATCTTCAGAAACCCTTCAGGACCATAAAGGAAAGTAAAAGTGCAGTTTGAACGACTTAACTCCGTGTGGGGAAAAAAACAAATAAACTATGAACTGTACTTGTCATGTAGTATCTAAGGGATCTAAAGATTCAGCAAGGACCCCCATTAATAACTGTGTAATAACTGTGTAATAATAAATGTGTGCTAAGCTTTTAGTGGCATGAAGGCATGCGATGATCCTCGGGTGAACTACTCCTCTAAATCTGTCCAAATTTAACGAGCAGCGGATAGACGCAGACGCAGTTTCAGTCCCAGCTCAAAGAAAGAAAACGCTCAGAAGGAGAGTCGTTAGCCTTCCTTGCTACGACACGTCTGAATATGCAAAACACTCTCGGCTACGGCTCAGGGCCATGCCTGCGATATGTCAGCAAACATACGTACATGTCGTGTTTTAATCGATCGGCGGGAGACGTTTTTCACATCGGGAGAAAGACAAGGACGCAGGTCTGGTGTGAGACACCTGAGGAACTCGAGCAGCCCAGCTGTTCTTTTAAAAACACACGTACAGATGTTAATCGGTTTTGTATCACACGCACCGTCCATCCATCCATCCTGATTTCGCATGAATGCTGGGTGGAGAAGTCCTGCCCGAGGCTTTCTGAAAGGAAATCTCCCAGGTGTCAGACCCTCAATGGACACAGGAGAGTTATATCAGTCTGTCCTTTGTCCCGCTAAAAGGAAGGATCTCTCGCAGACATCCCAGAAAATTCCCATTTAGACACTTCTTTATGAAGCCATTCTGGAGGTAGATACAGAATTAGTCACATCACTAAACAGCCAGATATATCCTTACCGAACTGTTCGTGTGTTTTCTGAACAAAATGTGAGTATGCCGTTTTTAAATTTGCCAGGTGGTTGCTAGGTTAGTTTTTAGGGTTGTTTCTAGGCCGTTTTGCGTGGCTATATTCTTTATATTTACTCTAAACTGGAACTGTTTCGTTGGAATCTTTTTTATTGCACAGAAAGTTGTTTGTATTCAAAAAAAAGTTCTTTAGATTATAGAAACGTTACAATTCTTCTGGAAACATTTTGAGAGTACCTTTCAAATGAATGTTATATATTGACTTTAATAGTCAAAGAGACTTTTTATATTCACGAAAAACGTGGAAAAAAACACTGTTGGGATTTTTCGCACTTTACACAAAAACGTGGGAGCGTATGGGATTTTACTAACCATCAGGCATAAATATTTCCATCCATTAAGAGAGTAACAGCACATGCTGACTTCGGTTTGGTTACTAACGTTCTTCAGAATACCTTCTTTTCTCCTCAGAAGAAAGACTGAGAGTCACACAGGTCTGAGGGTAAGTGAATGATGACAGAAACCTTCATCCTTGGGTGAACTATCCCTTTAATACAACAAAGGGATAATAAACGTAATAAGTAGCTATGATATCTTCCCTGCACTTAAGAACTTTGATCAAGTCTCGACAAAGCTGTGGTGAAATTCTTGTGTGTTAATGTGTTTTAATGCGCGCTAATTGCGTCTCAATGTGAAAGTCCCTCAGCACATCAACACATCGTCGGACGCGGGGGAGGAACCCGGGCTTGAAACAAGAGGAAGTTGTTTTGATCCACGCCGTCAGTCACTTCCTCTGTTTTCCACTGACATCCAACCATACTGAAAACAATATGCGTCAATGGACAGGTTCCACGTTCACCACGAGCGCAGAAGTACTGACAAAAAACACACGTGACAAAAAACAGTAGTCTACAGCTGTATGCTTGCAGATCATAAAATATTAGTTAAATAAAAGGCCACTTACTTGACTTGAAGAGAGATCATTTCATGACTGTTTCTTTACACACATGAGTACATAAGCTATGTCTCACCCTTCATCTTTTAAAATGTGCAAATATATTTAAATGAGCTCTGTCAGATGATTAATTGCGATTAATCACATCCAGGATAAAATTTTAACTTGCGTAATAAACTGTGTGTATATGTATGGAATAAATAATGCATGTATATATTTCAGAAAACATGTTGTGTTTATATATTTTAAATATTTATCTAAAATAAAAATACAATAATATAAATATATAAATGTATATACATGCAAATATTATATAAATTTGTAAACATAAACACAGTACATATATAATGTAAAAATTAATCACGATTAATTGGTTAATAGCACTCGTTTAAATAGACGATACACAATTTTCAGTAGAAATGACATTATTTACATTATTTTACATTATTTTATATTTATATTCAGCATATATTTCAAATAAAAACAATGGCAGTAATTCTGAAATTAAATATGAAGTCCTGCTTAAGTGGCTCCAAAACTGCCTTTAAAACTGCATTTAATACAAACTAGATAAAATTAAAAGTTGAATAAACATAAAAGTTTAAGGCAACCAGCTGCAGGAGATTTTTGAGTTTTCTCAACTTTTTGTTGTATAAACTTTTTCAACTTTTGATTTTTTATAGCCATAGAACAACCTTTTTCATTTAAAATTTTTTACATCTGAAGAACTTTCACAAAAGCTTCTTTGTGGCAAAAGAAGGTCCTAAAAAGACAAGAAAGAGGTGTTTCTTTGACTGAATGGTTCTTTGTGGAACCAAAAAACGGTTATTCTACGGCATCGCTGTGAAGAACCTTTAAAGCTCCTTTATTTTTAAGAGCGTACGTCCATAAATATACTATTTCTTAAAAGACTGCCCAAGTGCACTTCTGTTTTCATATGTTCGGTCAACGCTGAAACAAAACCAAAAAAACGTTATCGACTCGTTCCCCTGAGAGCTTTCTATGAAGTACAATTGAAGCGTGACATGTTGCCGCCAATGCAAATGCCCGCCAACAGCGCTGTGTGATACAGATTCATCATTGTTGACTGCGGAGCCGCAGAGACAGGTTTATGGTGCTGATGCAAAGAGAATCATCCCCTTCACCCAACCTGTTCAGCAGCTTCCCACGGGACAGGTTTGGAGTCGAGACATCCCGGCTTGTGAAGAGAAAGCGCTGCTGTCCCTTTAAGGGCCACTGGAATGTGCAGGTCCCCTCCACCGCCCCCTAAAAAGAGCGCTGATTGCACACCTGTGCCGGAGCGGTCCGGGGCCTCCACCTACTGCATTCCTGCCCCTAGAGTCCCACCAGAGCCCCGCTGCATGCTGGGACGTACCTGCCAGACGGGCACACGGCAGCAGGCGGGCAGGTCCTAACAGGCATCCTGTTCCCGTCTCAGAAATCCCTGGTATGCGGCATAACTCCCTGTCTTTCTCATCGGGGCCCTGCATGCGCTTTCAGAGGAATGCGATGGACAGAAAAAATCGTGACACCCTGCACACTTCGTGCCTGAGCCTGCCTCACACTGTCAGGTTACAACTTCAGCTGTCAAAGCACTGATGTAGACACCAACGGCAGAAAGATATAGGCCTGCACTTCAAGATATTATAGAAAAATACATGCAATATACTTACCTGAATGTAGTGTTCTTGGATACTTAGTTGCATGTTATTTACAGTTCAGGAAAAAAGTATTATAGTTTAAATTAAATATATTTATTTGTGTGTGTGTGTGTGTATATATATATATATATATATATATATATATATATATATATATATATATATATATATATATATATATATATATTGTATACAATGTACAATTTGTAGCATGCTTTAACAATTAATTTGATCTTTTTTATACAATTTTATCATATCATATTCATCAAACTTAAAATAGTTTTTGGACTTTTTATTGTTCTTGACTATTTTTAAAGTACCGCTGAATGCACTGCATTTATGGTAAACTAAATATACTTTAATTGCATTTAATGAAACTTGTATGTCATGTATTTATATGTCTGTAATGATAAAGTTATTTTGTTGTAAAGTTGTTTTTACACGTGCTTTAGTTTGTTTCTCAACACTTCAAAATAAGTGCACTAAAAGATCATTAAAAATGTATTTCAAAAATGTATGACATTATTCATAAGAGCGTATATTAAAAGTTGACTTAAGTGTGTTTAAGTACACTCTCTTTAAGTACACTTAAGTGACCTTTTAAGTATACGTTTGAAGTCACTCCTAGAGCACTACTTTTTTTTTTTTTTTTTGCAAAGGTGGGCCAGAGAAGTTTCGATTTAATAAGTACAAACTAAATAGCAGCCTGCCCTGATTTAAACTAGCAGCGGTTTCAATAGCAGGCCTCTGCTTTTGTTATGGGTTACAAAAGTCTGCGTAAGTAGTCTTAAAGGAGCCCTGGCTGCTATAGTTTTTGCTTGTGTGTACATACAGTCTGTAATCCAGTCCTATTGTTTGCGTTCTGGCTCTCTGTACATCCTGTCCTTTTACTGTGGGCAGTCCAGGCATGGTGAGACAGGCTTATTCGCGATGTTGCGGTTTTTCCGCATTAGCCATAAGCCTCCGGGCAAAGCTCGGAGAATACCATTTTGAGGACCCCACCTGTATTTATTTAGCAGCTTCATTTGCACGCAGTAGTGAAAACACCAGGTGCTCTCAAAGTGAGATTAGTAAAGATGGGCTGTAATCATGAAGACATGCTAAACACTCATATCAAGATCACAAACATGGTCTAAGTGGATCTACTGTGCTGCTTCATCTGACATGTTAGCTATTTAGCCCATGCTAATGTTGCCAACAGACATTTTATTAAGTGGTGTGTGCCAAGCCGAGGATCACTGTCGTTATTTCTCATACTTAAGGTTAGAAACACTAAACCTATTAGATTTTGGCACATTACTCATCTCTCTCCTTTGCACTATACGTGCATGATACCTCAAAGAATGCTAAAAAGCACAATTTAGCAATTAGCATAGTAAAGCACTGGCAGCTTTTTCATGGATGTGCACTATTTTATTGATTGATGTAAAATGAAGCCTGTATTACAGCGCAGTTACTGCTACCTAAAATCTGAAAGCTAGTAGGTCTAAAAATACTCAAAATCATTTTTGGTCACTGAAATAAAATATAATTATATAATAAACGTACAAGGTTTAAGTTACTAAAATACCATTTGTTCAAGTCCTGTAATTGTTTTATTTATTTTAAGGGTCAGTAATGTTGTTTTAGTAATGTGTTTTTGTTATTAAATATTAATTTAACTTTATTTTTTTTATTAGTTTTCATTTTTCATGATTTTAGGGTGACCAAAAGTCCATGTCGATGTCCTGTAATTTCAGTTGAAGTTTTAGTAATTTTGTCATGTGCTTTTGTCATTTTTATTATCATTTATTATTATATAATACATTTATTATCTAATATTTTTTTATTTTTAACATCATTTCATTTTAGTATTTTAAGGTGTCCTTGTTTTCCTGGAAATATTCTGCACATGTGTCCATGACCTGTAATTTTAGTTTAAGTGTTAGTAATTTTGTCATGTGCTTTTCTTTTTTAATATTTATTAATTTTTTTAATTTCAGTTATTGTTTTAGTAATTTTAAGGAGATTGTACATCCTCGTTGTACTGACCATAACCTGCTCATCTTTCCAAGGCCTGTCATTTTAGCTTAAGTTTTAGTAATTGTTTTCATGCGCATTGGTCATTTTTATTTGCTTTTAAAATATTTATTTAGCTTTAATTCATTTTTCACGTGCTTGTTTTCCCGGACATTTCCTGGCCAGGATTTCTAAGTTACCTAAAAAATTTCTAGGTCTTGTCTTTGCTTACAAACTGCTTTTCCTAGCCTGGACATGTCTAGAAAAACGATTATGTATGTTCAACCTAAAAAAAACTGAAACAAAGAATACAGTAAGTGAAAAAATGGTTTTGATCTCTCTATATAAAAAAATTGGCTCATAATATATATATATATATATATATATATATATATATATATATATATATATATATATATATATATATATATATATAATTGTCTTTTGATTGAGAAAATATTTGTCTTATCTCATCAGTCCTGCATTTAAAGGACTGAGAAAGCAACTTTAAAGAAAGCCACTTTGCTTGATTGTCCTAATGTACAGTGAGGAGTCTCAGCGGTCATCCCGAGAGCGTGAGGTCAGGCCAGGGGTCTTCAGAGAGATGCTATCAGACTCATTCGGGCCCCGCTGCTCCAGCCCCTTTCCCCGTCTGACCCCCTCTCCTCAAAGCAGGGAGCCATTGTCTCTGACCCAGTCTTTTTATTGCTTCTCTTGAATGGCTGAGCTATGCTCAAAACAAAGGCCTGTGTTTGCTTGCCCAAGGTGTCAGTCTTCAAACTCCCTCACAATGGACGCCCAGTGTTTACACTCCAGCGGACCGAGGTTTACCAAAGCTGCCGCAAATTGGTTTGTTTAGAAGGGGTAATGGCAAACATTATATTCCCTCACAATAAGTTCATTAAGGTGACAATAACCCTAGGTAAACAAGTTATTACGCTCTCCCTAGCCATCGTGATCTCTCTGTACAGCCTCAGAAACGTACACTGTGCATTTCAATAAAGAAAAGGTACTCTGGAATAATACGCCGCCGCTCGTCGAGGCTTCATCAAATAAATGCAATAAAAACATGATGAAATATTACTGCAATTTAAAGAACTGTTATATCTTACAATGTCATTTATTTTAAATCGCCCTTAAATACGATGATTTACAAACTTTTCTGATTACTGTCAGTGTTGAAAGCGTGCAGAAACTTGTTCAAAGGCTTGGGGTGAGAAAATAAAAAGAAACAAATTGAGGATGCATTAAATGGTTTGAAAGGGACGGGAAAGACATGCATGATGTTACACGGATTGAACTTATTAGGAATATATACAAAAAATATGAAGCGGCTCAACTGTTTTCAAAATCAGAAATAATAACAAACATGTTATTGAGCCGCAGAAAGCATACTATTATTATAATTTTTCTTGAGAAAAAGTAATCATTCCTCACCCCCCCCCAATTGTATTTTATTGTGTTATTATACATGTATTATACATGTGTGACATGATACTACATTTTAAAAATATAATAATAGCCTAATAAAAGTAGGAGCGATAGTGGACGCCACTAATAAGATTTAGGTAACGCTATATGCCTCCTCACGTCCTCTTTGGTTTCAGTGTAGCAGGCTCTCTGTTGTGTTTTCTGTATGAGTAGTTTCTTGTTTCCCGTGTTTTGTCTTCGAGTGATGTCACCGTGTCTCTGCATGCTGGAAACGTCGCTCACATTCATCTTTCTCGCACAAAAATTGAAACTAACTTTTTTTAAGGAACTAATATTGACCGACTAGTGTTTGACTTCTGGGCAAGTCAGGTCTTGATGATTTGAATTTCTGAAGAATCAAAATAGGATGTTCATTATCTGTTAGTGGTATCACCCAACTGTAAACCTGTGAACCGCTCTTTATCATAGTTACATGCAAATATAAGTAAAAAATGTTTCACTTTTTCATTTGCAGCGTCTCCGGGAGAGGCCGTTATCATCGCACCTAAATAATAATAACCCAACTCCTATGTGGTTTAGAGTATATTCAATCCAGTATTCAATCAATATTTTACTTTAATACTTTACTCAATAATGATTCAGTCCCTCTCAGCTCTAAACTGGATACAGCCTTGTACCAAACACCAAAGTTTTAGTCTAGTCTAGAGAGGTAAGAAAGGATTAATAACAAATATCTCACACAAAGGCTTTCTCTGCCCTTCATTTGTAGTACAGATCTACGGCTATACACGTGAGGCGGGTCTTCTAACCTGTCTTCTGACGCGCCAGCCAATCAGCGCGCGTCATTTTCGCAGCCCGACCAATCAGAGCGCAGACCCGCCCCTACTTGAACCCAAATACTTTACACCGAAAAAAAGCCGTCAAAGTTTACCTATAGGTCTATACGCAGACAATAAAAATAATAAAAGTAGGTTTAACACGCTCTAAATGTTTTTTTGCTAATGCACAGGTTGTGTTTTGATTGATAAATCACAGGTTGAAATCATCGGGAAGGACGGGACGGGGGTGCTCAGGTGTTTCCTACCTGCTCCTTCAGCCCTTGAGAAATAAGCGGAGAGGGAAAAGTCGATTTACCTGTAGCCCAGGTTCTGGCATCTCTCACTCGCGCGCTGTCTTCTGTTACCTGCACCGACTTGAAAGTCCAGTTTCACAAGGAAGAACCGCGGAGGAAGAGAAATATGTCACAGGAGGCAGACAGGTAAGAGCCAGGACTGCGACACAGTCTCCCATTACCTGAACGACACAGGTATCGGAACTTCACCGAGCGCCGTCCGCGTTTCTGCCTTTTCACCAAAGTGTCGCGTTTTCTCCAAACTCCAGGCTCCAGACTTCTTTCTCGGTCGCGTCGGCCGCATTAACGGCGGAGCACGTTACACCGCTTTCGTCTGCTTTTTCGCCGTGTTTGTTGATAAATACCACCGCGCGGGGAAAGTTTTTTTTTTTTTGCGGTCAAAACGCCATTTTTCACGGAGGAAACACCTTGAATTTAAGCCACCTGGAATTCATTCATATTCATTTACGCGCCCGAGAAAAGGCTTGCTCGCTACATGGCACGTTTTTACAAAAAATAAATAAATAAATAAATAAATAAAGATTTCGCTTACTTGCTTATTTTTGTGCTGTATTATTTCGTTATTGTTTGCTGTTGTATCGTTGACGATCACCTTAACGCAAACGTTACGTTTTTGTTTTAGTTTTAATATCGAGTTTTCTCCCGCATCTTTAAAAAAAGGCTGTTTTCTGTCGATTGTTTTGATTGTTTCGATCGGATCGATCGCGCACTTCGTAGTAACAACCGGTTTATTCATGTTTGTGGCGACTCGAAGACACTGTTTATCAAGCAGGCAGCATAAATGGACTGAAACGCTGTTATTGGTCGTAATATGGGTCTCCACGTGTGTCCAAGAACTGAAGGGACCCTCATCAGTGCGCTATTACAATTAATTAGGCTGAATGCAGGTAAAGCAGGACACTTTGTGAACATTTGCACATAAAGGCGTGCTTCAAACGATTTAGCTCCTCGCACTAAACTAGTCTACTTAATCCCCTACTCAATACAGAAACATTAAACTTAAAAAGTGTGATTAACTTAATAATCACGAACTGGTTTACTCCTCTGAATACGCACCTTGCTCTTCACCGACTGCATTCCAGATAACAAAAAAGATCTCTATTTAATGGAATTCTGATTTTAAAAAAATATGCGTAATGCTGAAGATAAATGAGCGAACTGGTCCCACTTAACCTCAGTCGACCCGTTCTTCTGCAGGGAGCGAGCCCACAGGAGCACACCTCGGGTCGTACCTGGACACTCTTAGACCTTTTTCAGTCAGCTAAAGTGAACCCAGCACAGATTTACTCTCATCTTTCGAAAGCGTCTATAGCACAAAATAGCGAATTCCTTCACTCATTGCTGGGGCAAAGACATTTTGACAGCTTCCTTTATAACCGAACAATAACAGACAAATTACAATAACCGAGTCAAAGTCATTTCGTTACTCAATTCTGTATTTTATGCACATTTTTAGTTAAAGGATGTCATAAAAAGAATAGATAATTATAAATTTCCTTCTGTCCCAATTCTGAGGAGGGCTTGATCAATGGCCAACTCAATAAATAAATAAAAATTAACCAAACAAATGTCCATAAATCCCAGTTAACACATAGACAAAAATAAAAATAATTAAATATCAGAGCTGTTTAATTAACTTTTAATTAACAAATCATTCAATAATTTGTATTGTTTTGTCATTTTATTGTTATTTATATTTCATTGCATATTTATTTTTAGGTGTGCCCAAACTAATTTTGTGGCCGAATATGTTTTTCCATGATTCTGAAGAATGAAAGCAGCCAGATAAAGGTTTATTATCGTGTGATATCAAATGAGGAGAGCCGGCGGCAGTACTTCCTCATGTCGTGTGTCACTGCGTTGTAGCTGAAGTCGTGTGTTGCCTTGCAGGCAGTAAAATGCAGAAGGACTCCTGGCGGTGTCGGGCTGGTTAGATATGCCTGGCATCAATGCCCTATATATCGCACTCACAAAAGGTGCAGTGTGCAGGTTTGTTTTCATCAGTATGCAAAATAGAGCTTTTACATGGAGCTTTATCAGCGGGATCATTTACGTCTGTGTTTCTGTTTCTGCCGGCGTACTGATATATGTTGTGTGTGTGTGTGTGTGTGTGTGTGTTTCAGCAAGAGGCTGGTTGTCGTGGTGCCCAATGAGCCGTCCTTCCACCCGCGCCGGGACTACACCAGTGAGGACGAGGCCTGGAGGTCTTACCTGGAGAATCCTCTGACGGCGGCCACGAAGGCCATGATGAGCATCAATGGAGACGAAGACAGCGCTGCCGCCCTGGGGCTCCTCTATGAGTACTACAAGGTCAGGGAGTCCAGCCGAGGCTCTTGTCGTCTTCGCATTAATCATCTGTTCGCTTCGGCGTTCTTTCGCCTTAATGGGAACACAAAAAGAGAAGTTCAGCAGAAGGTTCAAACTGCTCTTGAAAGTGGATAGCAACCGGGCGCGCAGCATCGAGAACGGGGGAAAAAAAACACAATATAGTCAAAACTTTTTAACGGCGACTACTAAAATTTCCATCCATTTGAAGTTTTAACAGACATATAAACTAAAAAAAGCAGCAAGATCGAGTTGCAGTTGTACTAATAACCATGTGCTTTTCATCAATAATCCAATTTATTAAATGTAAACCAATTAAAATGATTTAATTGAGCTTGTTCACAGTTCACGTTTTAATCTGAATGAACACATTTTGAAAATACGATTAAATAAAATCAAATGAATGCAAAAATGTAAATACTTGCGCATTATAAACCATGCCATGACAAATGTTTTTGGGCAACTTGCACTATTTTTTGCACAGAGGTTCAGGCAGAAAAATCTGTGTATTTTCATTAAGAAGCGCATTTTTGATAATGATAGGAGTATTCCGTGCATTTATGCCCCAGTGAAATTATTCTTCGTGGCATTTTGGTTAAAACGAACGTAGCAGCATTGGGAGAAGTGAATGGTTACTTTTACATATACTTTTTCATCCACAGTTTCATCCACAGAAACACAATTATGCAGCACAGCTTTATAGCTTAGCCGAAACATACGAGCACAGTAAGGATATGATGAAATTAGGCTGATCCGATACGGAAGTAGCATGGCAGAAGACAAGCAGGAAGTCCTCAGTTTATCTCTCTTTAGCGATAAATCTCTGTTTAAGCAATTATGAGTGCAACAGTGCTTTTGAAGCATTATCTTCTACAGGTGCCCAGAGATAAGAGAGTTTTGCCCATCAGTAAAGTGGTTGAAGTTTCAGAGGAGCCAGAAAAGAGGTCAGTGAAACGATTAAAGCAGCGGTGAACACAGAGTTGAGTAAATGGACTTATTTCAGCTTTTCGTCTCTAATGCTCAGAAACGCTCCAGTGGGAAGCAGCAGTCAGATGGAGCCGGAGGCAGTGGACAACCGCGTGCAGGTCCTCAAATCAGTGCCTGTTAACCTGTCGCTCAACACGGATCACCAGGACACCAAACGGGAGCAGTACGGCGTGTCTGCGGGAGAGAGCGGGAGCGCTGCGGTGGTGAAGGCCGAGCTCTTCTCGCCTGTCTTCATGGCTTCGGGGGTTCACTACAGGAGCGAGGGAGAGGAGCCCATGCGGGTCATCTGTGAACAGACCCACTCGTTCGACGCCTCGGCCGTGTGCCACAGCGCCTACGGGAAGGACGACCATCGGAGCAGCCCGGATAGCACCTACGAGGAAGACAGCAGTGAAGTGAGAGCAGATGGGTGTTTGGTGCTCATGAAACTCCCGTTATAAAGCTCGCATTTAATGAATTGCTTAATGTTTCTTCGATGCAGAAGTATCGGCCGTCGTCGCTTGGAGCTGATGACTTCATATTTGACCAGTCGGAGATGTTGTAAGTTTTATGGAAATAATGTACACAACCAGGCAAATGTTTTTGGTTGTTAATGTTATTTTAAAGAACGTTTATTTGATCCAAAGTAGGATGCAGCAAAAACAGTACGTTTTTAAAGTTTGATCATTACTCTTGTCACATGATCCTCCAGAATTGATTCAAATATTCTGATTTTCCGCTCAAAAAACATTTAGTATTATTATGTCGAAAACTGAGAATCAGTTGTATCGATTTAAAGTATCCTCGTTAAATAAAAGTATTAATTTCTAAAAATAAAATGTAAATAAATTGTACTGACTCCAAGCTGTAGTGTATAGTGTTACATTAATAATTAGTTTGTTAGGTAAATGCTGATCCTTGGATCTTTATATATATATATCAAATAATCCTAATAAAACTATTGACTGGAATAATGATACCTAAAATCAGGTTTGATCAAAGAATTTTAAAATATATTAAAATAATTATTTTTAAGTAATTAAACATTTCACAATTGTACTGGATTTTGCAGTATTTTGTATCAAATAAATGCAAGCTTGATGAGCAGAAATGAGCAAAAAATTCATTAAAAATGTTACCGTTCAAAAGCTTTTGACTGGTAGTGTACCTCATTAGGCTTGTAACGTTACGTCACGTGCCTGAAAACACACTAATGTTGTTCCACAGAGACACCTTCCAGTACACCCTCGAGGCCAGCAGGTCGTTGCGGCAGAAGCAGGGAGAAGGGCCTATGACCTACCTGAACAAAGGCCAGTTCTATGCTATCACACTGAACGAGACAAGCGCCAATAAACGCCTCCGACATCCCATCAGCAAAGTGAGGGTGAGTGAGTAGACGTGCCTTCTTCTATCAGACCGGATACACGAAGCAGCTCGACATGGCCATTGAACCTGGAAGCTTTGATTAATAAATGGCATATTTCATTTATTTGTCTTTAAATATGTTAAGCAATTTTTTTGGCTTTAAATGATAGTTTAAAAGTTTGCTGTCAGTATGGCGTTTTTTTAAAGGAATGATTCTTTTGTTCAACTATACAAGAAAACTATCCAATCACAGTGGAGGAGGGGCGGGACTAACTCCACACATTACTACAACTAAACAACAGTGGAGTAGACTAATATTTCCCTTCTCAAAGTATTCACGCCTGTCCCAAATGGTACCCGGACTACTATGAATATTGATACAAAAATGCATCTGCCGCATTATTTATATATATTTGAATATTCCTTATCATAGCAAGAGTGCCTGGTGTTTTCAGCTGTCAAAAAACATTTTGGAGGACACGCGGTCTAATGCATGACTGTATCTTCCATTCTTGTTCTGATAAGCTAGTCAGCTCTTGGTGGTTTGGAACAGGTGTGAAGTAATTGAGTGGATGGTGATAACCTCTGTTAACCTCCTTTCTCTTATTTCCTCCATCAGAGCGTCATCATGGTTGTATTCAGTGAAGATAAGAACCGAGATGAGCAGCTCAAGTACTGGAAGTATTGGCACTCTCGCCAGCACACGGCAAAGCAGAGGGTCCTGGACATCGGTGAGGCTTCCTCTCCATTAAAGTTTAGGCTTGATCTTGGGTTTACTTACCCCGGGTGACATGAAAGAAAATATTTTTGGATGCAGAGATGCGCGAGATTGAGTTTGCATAGCTAAAAGCATGTGGGTTCTTGTGCTTTGATGTAGATTGTGTATATTTCTTTTCCAAAAATCATTAACCAAGCTACTGCTCTACACACTTAGGTCTGAGTCGAAAGTACTTCTTGTCTTTAAAATGGTTGCATCCGCTGCTAGACCGATGGTGCCTGATGAAGCCCTCAGGGCTCTCAGGAGATTGGTTCCTCTTGGTTTCCTTCTGCTCAGCTAATGGGTACTAGGTTGTTAATGGCTATACTCACAGATTATACATAATTTAACTAGAGTCTACTCCCAGATTTTTTTTTTACAGATGGGGCCAGCTGCAAAAACACAGTCAGCATAGTAACTAGCAGTTTTCCAATCAGTAACCAGCCCAACTTTTTAGATTCAAATCAGACCAATCTGTGATATATCCAAACTGACTTTAAAACAGTTATGACAACTCCAGTGAAAATGTATGAACTAAACTGTATTTGAAATTAACTTATTTCATGCTACGTACTACCAATACATTTACACGTGTGCTTAATAAATGTTAATTTATTAATATTTGTTAATATGAATATTAATCCATTCATAAATGTGCAATAAACTAGTATACTTAAAGTCTGCTGAATTGGACTTAATGTACTTTAACTGTGCAGAAGTAGCGCTGAAATCCAACTAAAGATACACTGAAGTATATTTGATTTAGCTAAAGTGGAACTGCTGCAAGTACACTTTAAACAGCTTGCCTTTTTAATACCAGTGATTTAAAGATCATAAAATCCTCATCAGTAGTGACATTACAACACATTTTAGACTTAATATTAAAGAATGTACGTTGTGCACGGCTGTTTCTCCAAATAATGATCATTTTTATATCAGTAAGTTTTCAGTTATATGTCTGGAAATATGTTAATAGATTTGAACTATACTTAGCATCAAATAAATATTTAAAATTTTTTGCTTGGGCAGTCTTGAAGAAAAAAATCTGTAGCTAACTTTTAAGATTAGTCTTTATGCACCCGTCCACAGATCAACAGGCCTTTTTTTTTGTTTTTACTGTAAAATTCATAAATAATATATCCTAAATAATATATTACAATTATTGAGAAGTACTATGTGCTTAGCATTTCTAAATAGAAGTACAAATAAAAAAAACTGGAGTAAATCTGGCTAGATTTTATTTGACACATTAATCTAACAACCTAACACTATCTAATCTAATCTAACACTTCAAACTTGAAAACTTGACTATAATAAATATATTCTTACAAGTATCTTTGTGACACTGGGTTTCACAGCTTCCACTCAAGGGACACACACAAATGCATGCATGCATGTAAACGCACACAAACACACACACTGCATGTGCTAAGACGACGGTCTGAAAAGTCCTGCTTCTTCCTCCCATGTTTTTAGCACAAATTATCCTAAACGCCTCTTCTGTTGTATACACTTTCTTCTTGTTTTTTAAAGATTTATTTGCTCTCCAATCTCTGTATCCTGTTGTATTCTTTGTTCAAATTCTTACTTTTCAAGCTCCCTAACAGCTAAATTCAGTTTTGAAAGATATTCTCATGGTGCAAATTGCTTAAAGTTTATTACAACCTTTGTCCCATTGGAGCATGCTGGGGTCAAGTAAGGTGCAATGGTGTTAGGAGATCCCAATTATTCTCCAGCTCCACGAGTCGGCCCACCTGGGATTTCAACTTGTGACTTTCAGATCACTAGCCCAGCTTCCGATTCAAGTTAAATGAGAGGGAAAAAAAACATACAGGCCCAAAATAGTTGGAGTCCACCTGGCGTGGGGCAGCTATGAGTCCAAACAATTCACGTCTTATTCTCGGTCTTGTCACACCTTGAGAGAACAGTCATCCTGAGCCTGTTTCTTCTTGTCCTCCCCTCATCTCCAGTAATCAGACGCTCTACTATGCCCTTTGTCAAAATTTGGCCCCGAGACTTTCACAGCCTGGGAGCCCCCCGAGGGAGTATCTGAATCTTGATGGCAGTTATCTTTGTCTTAAACCCTGCTCTATAATAGAGGAATGTCTCGCTGATGCGCTTCAAGGACAGCTTTGCGAAGAAAGTGTTGGTAGATTGGTGAAGTGGACAGACCTTTGGGCACATGGTTTACGGCAGTGTGCTGAAGCCAAGTAGAGGAGACAGTGACTGAAACCTGACACCTGCACAGTTGGGATTTGAATAGCAGTTGAGGCGGGATTGTTCCTCAGGCTTGGGGCCATGTCACTAGAGCTGGGATTTGAATGGGGCTATTTAACGGGAGGAGCTCGCTTACGGGCATCGTCGGGCATGCTTGGTAAACCACCCAAAAGAGAACCATTGGAAGGGGTTTTGGCCCTCCTAATCCCCAAGTTACCCCAAAGTAAAACAGGTGTTGGGTTTACTTAACATAGATATGAACGCCCCTTTAATGACAGCTTATTCAATTACAAAGAACTTCAGGAGTGAAGAAAGAGAGTCTAATTAGCATAGGAAATCGCCACTAAAAGCTACCACCCATACCTAGGGTTAAGGATTTGAACATATTTTTAGTTTGAACTTTGAAAATGCAGTTGACGAGCACACCTTTACTATGATGAGCAGGTGCGACAATGAATGACTTCTTAAACCATGTGGCTAGTTTTGCAAACGTTTGCTATCTAATACTTTTAGTAGGGCTAATAGTCGACCAGGGTAGTCGACAAACAAAGTCTTAGCTGGCTAAAATTGTATTAGTCGGTTAGTCGCAGAAAAAAATCGGTGTTTGTGATGGACACACTTGCCCGAAAACGTGTCGGGAGCGAATTTATGTTCCACTAAAAGCAGGTATTCTATGCCCATGGCTTAAATGAATAACTATTAATTGACTATTAAAACCTTTATTGAGGAGAGCCCAGACTTTTAGCCTGGTGGACATCAAAACAAGCAAGAACCAGCGAAGAATGTAAAGTTAACAGCCGTAGCTAAGCTAGCATAGACAGACTGACTCCAGCCGTTGAAACTGTTATGAGATCACCCGTCCTTAATGTAAATCTATAAAGCAATGTCGTTTAGGCAGAATCACAGACATGCCTAAAGTGTGAGTGGTCATAAATGGCCTATCAAGCGGCGACTAAAAAAGCAAATGTTTGTTTACATAAACAGATAAGAGTTATCTAATGTGGAAGGGTGCTGTTAAGTACGCTCAGCTTATCAGTCTTAAAACCGCTTGCATTGGCAGACATTGTTTTAACGTCGCCATTCTCCGACTCTCACCAGGGCTGCTTGTACATTATTCCCAAAACTGATTGAAAGCGTCAGTCTGTAGGTCACTTCACGCTGGTCTGTGCCGGTTCACGCAGTTGCGGTCAGGTGATAGCGGTGCATAGTTGTTAACTTAGTATCTAAAACACAACACATCCCCGTTTTCTTTGTTTTATGCCGAGCAAGTTCGAAAACTGACCTTTCCTGTTCTCTCTACAGCTGACTACAAAGAGAGCTTCAACACAATTGGGAATATTGAAGAAATCGCTTACAATGCCGTGTCCTTTACCTGGGACGTGAACGAGGAGGCCAAGGTAAGACTGCGTGCTCACGGTTGTGATGTGGCACTGCAAATTTACAATGAATACGTCCTCCAGTGTGTGTTTTGGGCTTATGGACATCCTGCTTGCGTTAATGGTCATCGTGGATGATGAAGTGGCGGATGTAGCTGTTTAACTCAACCAGAGGTTCAGTTTTCTGTGGAATTAAAAAAGGTAATTGTAATCTTTTATCTCACAATTCGAACTTTTTTTCTCGCAATTGCAAGTTTACATCTCACCATTCTTAATTTTTTTTTTTCTCAAAACTGTGAGATATAAATATTATAGATTCAGTGCTTCGGATTGCAACATTCAGAAGAGTAATATGTTAATAGGAACACATTTCAACGGGAGGCATATGACTTATTTTCGAAAAGCATACTCCACGAGAACGTGCTCTCATATAATTTTTAAAATGAATCCCTCGCATCTCATCCGTGTTGTGTCAGGAAATTGTGAAAATTGAGGCAGTGTTTTGTTGTTTAGGATAAAATTAGCCAGGTACACTTCAGTAGAACCAGCAAAAGAAAGAAAAGAGATGATTCTCCTATTTATTTTTACTGCTTTGGAGCGAGACCGGAAGTAGCGATACACTCCTTCATATACCGGATATAGGAAGTGACAAAGGTTTATTCTGACTTCATATGTCACCATTGTGAGGAATAAACCCGCAATGGCGAGATATGAAGTCAGCATTATGTCATATAAACTTGCAGCTGTGAGTTATAAAGTCTGAATTGTGAGATATAAAGTTGCAGTTCTCGCAATTGTGAGTTTCTATCATGCAATTCTGACTTTTTTTGCAAGTTTGCGAGTTTAAAGACATCGCAGCTTTTTAAACATTTTTCAATCAGTTGCGGAAAAGGGCTTCTTTAGTTTTCAGTCCGACTACATCAGCGCGGCTGTGATATTTTTTTTCCTCTCTTTCAGACGCGCTACCACCATTGTGTGTGATGCACGAAATGTTATTGAGACACAGGGTGGAGTGTTACGATATGTGATATGTGTATTTTACACGCCTGTAGTTGAACACGCCCCGAGAGCCTTGTATAGCCCGATGTTCGAGTCACAATACCTGGTGCATCTTCCCCAGTCCCGTCTATTAATGTAAACCTCTGTTTTCTCCTGGGTTTTGGGTTTCATCCGTAAGCTAGCGAGAGTAGGAAATAGCCCAGGTCTGTGTACCAAACACACACAAACCCGAGTCCAGATCCTCCCAGCCTCACAGGTAGAGTCCTGCCCTCCTATTGTGGCTCATCTGATGCAATACAGCTCAGTTCAAACACTTGCCTCTGGAGTGTATTCAACTAAAGCTCTCTGCGCAAACATTTGCTTTTTATCGGGCCAGCTCACTCTGGTAAAACCTATTAATGTGGACTGTGTGAAGTCTCAGTGCAGCCGCCCTTGGAATGATATTTAAGTGTTTTTTTTTGGTCCAAGCTCATGTAAAAGCATGCACTGGGGTGTGAAATGCTCTCGGTTTGATCTGATAAGCATCTCATACTCTGACCTAACATACTCTTGACTTTTATTACAAGTCCCTTCAAAGCTCTTCTCATCAGGCTGGAGCGAGGGAAGCCATAAACTGAGTCTCCATGAGCCATTGATCTGTGAGGTGGAAATTACATCCTTGTTGCAGCGTTGAAGGGCTCTGTTTATTTTGCGAGAGGTCCCCCGCTGTACAAATCAGTTTGTGTGTGTGTGTGCAATATCATTCACAATTTTTTATGCTTTAGAATTTACTTTTTTTTTGTAAAAACAGTAATATTGTGAAATATTACTACGATTTCAAAATTGTGTTTTTAATAATTTATTACAAATATTTAATTTATTTCTGTGATGCCAAGCTGAATTTTCCACGCATTTGTGCTAAATAAAAGTATAAGTTGTTTTCAAAATCAATTATAAAAATACAAATGAATCGGACTGACCCAAACATTTAAGTAGCATAGAATACCAATTTTAAACCAATCAGAATAAGCTCGGTTAGATTTCTATCAATTTGAAATATTTTGGAAAAAAATGGTTATGCTTTTCATGTTTGGTCATTGCTCCTTAAAGGGTTCTCTGATGGCATTTTAGGAAATAAAGGTTTTCCCCGTGAGCCTATAATTCATATAAAGGGCTCCAATTTACTTTTCTTGCATGCTTCACCTAACGATGGCCTCCTTCTTGTCCTCTGGCATTGGTAATGGTTGATCATATGAAATGTGTGGTTAATAACTAACCACATAAATATTTAGTGAGCAAGACCCCGTTCCCAAACCTTTGAGGAGGCCGAGGCTGAAAAACTACGTTGGAATTGAAAAAAACAAGTAATATATGAAACAATTTCCTTGAATGGGAACATTTAGTGTTCTGTGCAGAGGAAACTGCGTTGTTATTGTGCAGTCTGAGTGTTGTTTCTGTAGCAGTCGGTGATACTGATAGACATGTCGAGGCAGGCACCTGTTTTGCGTGTGTAGGTGGATGGTGGGTGAAAACAAGGTGCACTTTCAACGGTCAGGAGGACTGCGTAGGTCAAAACGGAACAAGCTGTTAGGAAATATGAATATGGAAGTTCTTATGCAACAGTCTGTTACATGTGCATCTAGATACCTTCATTATACACGACCCTGGACCACAAAACCTGTCATAGGCGTCTTTTTTTATTATTGAGATTTATACATTATGGCTTGATCGAATAGGACTATATTTGGTGGAGATAAAACTATTTTAAAATCTGATGGTGTAAAGAATCTCCTTTCAAGCTGTTTTAGCAATGCATATCAATAATTAAAAGCGAGGAACATGATCTTTACTTAACATTCTAATGATTTTTGGCATAATAGAAAAATGTATAGTTTTGACCCATACAGTGTATTGCTGGCTATTACTACAAATACACCCGAGCTACTTATGACTGGTTTTGTGCTCCAGGGTCCAAATATCATAACAATCTCTCACAACACCCCGGTAACAGATACCCCTGTAACATGTTTTTATAATCTTCACGTGGAGCTGTTTTTGTCTTGTTCTCTGATTGGTAGATCTTCATCACGGTGAACTGTCTGAGCACAGACTTCTCCTCTCAGAAGGGGGTGAAGGGCCTTCCTCTGATGATTCAGATCGACACCTACAGCTACAACAACCGCAGCAACAAACCCCTCCACAGAGCCTACTGTCAGATCAAGGTCTTCTGTGATAAGGTGAACTTTGACCTTTGAGCCTACGTATATAATATTCAAACATTTGCGGTGCGTCCAAAATCGCGCGCTGTGTAGGTGCTACATTTGTAACTGAATTTACTTCATGACTGTTGTAAAAGTACTGTCTATATAGTATCCATTCTATATAGGATTCGCCATATTGTTACTGTCACATGACCCACCTACGTCAGATTACACTTTAATGCCATAAATCCTCTCCCATGGCCTCATGGTACTATCCATCGAATGCACATTACAGAATCCGGATGGAAGAAGCAGGTCATTCGGATACTTTTCGCCTACTATTTTTCGCATACTATATAGTAGTGTATATTACGTGTAATCTATAGACTTGGGCAAACTGACCGCGTTCATGAGACAGACTGCGGGTTAAAGGGTTAATCCACCCCAAAATGTAAATTAATCACTTATTCCCATGTAAGATATATTAGATGAAAATCGTGAGGCTTGTGACTGTCCCATTGACTGACTAACGAACACCGTCAAGGTCCAGAAAAGTGTGAAGGACATCGTCCAGCTACGAGAACACTTTTTGCACGGAAAGAAAACAAAAATAATGACTTTATTCAACAATTTGTGTGGTATGCCGTTTCCGTGCAGCGATACTCTCCAAAATGGCACTGTGGTGGCTTGTGGAGTATTGCAGAAAATATCTGTTACCAACAAGAGTTTTGTTTGTCACGATAACCTAATCACAAATGAACAGAGCTTTTATGAATTTCAAAGCCTATGAAATACATAAATAATCACCAGCATTTAAAAAGAGAGAAAGCTAAGGGGAGACTAATTCAGCTTCCAAAAACATATTCAGTCATTATTTAAAAAAAAAAAATATTTACCTGAAGGTTTGAGTCAGAATAGTTTGCAAGAGCGTGATTACTTACCCAACGAAAGTAACTAGTTTGATTATATTTAATACCCCAGCCATCTCCGTAGTCACATTTAGACACTTGTTATCAACCACCTTTTTCAAGAGAAGTAGAAACTTTAAAAAAAAAAGTCAAAAAAGGAAAAAAGACAAGCTTAAAACTCAAAATCCCATTGACTTCAGAACAAAGCAAGCGGTAGTGTTAAAAGCCTTGAATAATAAAATTGCTTCAAAAATGCATCACCTCTGCTGCGCTCCATATGCCTTAACGCTGATTTAATAAGCAGTGAAGTGCTGTTACTAGTTAGAAATTGTGTGCCTTGTTTCTGGTCTACAATCTCAACTGTAGCGCCACCTTGTGGTCGTGGACGTGTTAGAGTTTCTAATATCTCTTTTCTCTGTTATCCTGTCTGTGTTCGTGGATCAGGGAGCAGAGAGGAAGATCAGAGACGAGGAGAGGAAACAGAACCGCAAACAGAAGACAAAAGGTCTGAAGCATCGAAAGTATCTCTACTTCATAACAATAAGAAATGATTTGATAAACAATAATCTTTCCCGCTTTGATGATTTCTTGGAAAAATAAAGAGGCTTCAGTGACACTACAGCTGGTTTGGGGTTACACTGGAATAGAAACCAGTTTTAAAATCAATAAAAGAGATATTTACATGTACACCTGGCATTATCTCATCAGGAAAGGATGGAGGCGCCGGGGCGGCTTCTGTGCCGAAAAAATGCGACGCTACCTTCTTCAAAACGATGACTGATTTGGATGCCCAGCCGGTTCTCTTCATCCCGGATGTGCACTTTGGGAACTTACAGAGAGCAGGCCAGGTACAAACACACTCAATGACCAGATCACTAGCTCTTTTGTGTTAAAAGTCCTCTGCCTCTTTGCGGACGGCTGTAATTGCGGTCGCATAGCGTTCATGAAGGCCTTAGAGAGGGCCATTGTGTGTCTAACAAGACTGAAACTTATTAGAGAGCCACTGACCTTTTAGGAGCCGACAGGAAAGGTCACGCTTGCCTCCTCGTGTGTGTATGTCGGCGACTTTTGTTTATTATGAGCTGAACTGGTCATTGCAGTGTCTTTTTTTAGGCTCGGCCTGAATGTTACAGAAGTCTTTATGACTGTTTAATAAATCTACGACCTTTTGCACACAACTCTTCGCAGGTGTTTGCCTTCAACACAGAGGAAATCGAACGCGAAGGGTGAGTTTGAGCTTTCTCTCAGCATTTATGCTATAAAACCGAATAATCTTATAATTATATGAGCATAGCGTCACCTCATAATTAACTGCAAGAATAGATTACTGGGACCCTCAAGAATATTTATTAATAAAAGTAAACTATCAACACTAATGTATGACTGAAAAAAAGTTCATTGAAAAATTGTAGTGGTATTACTTCCATAATGTGAATTAAATTTGATTGCTTGTAATTATATTTATAATTAATGATTACATTTTCTGTTTCAGGTATACGGTTTACAGTAAAATTATAATACACAATCACTTCTGTTCTCTCCACATTCACTTTTATCTTATACAATGATGTGTTTTAACTGCACATAAAATACATTGCATACGAAATATATTCTTAAAACACATTAAAACATTATAAATAGTAGTATCGAAATAGTAGTATGAGTAGTATTGAAATAGTCACTTAACACACTCGAAAATGAACAATTGTGTATTTTGACATTTCTATACTCTAAATTGTTTGAGATGTCAGTAATACAATGATTGTAATTAATCAGTCATTAAATAAAACCACTAAAACAAGCTAAAGACAAAACTTTGGCTATTGATAGTGCTGTTTTGGGGACTCTGTAATCATCCTCTCTGTGTGAACGATGAAAATGTGTCGTTTATTGTCATCTGTTTCTGGGCTTTGATTGGTCATTGTGTTTGTGGTAGGAGTGTGCTGGTGAAGAGGATGTTCAGGCCGTCTGAGGACGACTTCTGTCCGCCGCCCCATAAACAGCTCAGAGAGGACACACAGAAGAGAGGTCAGAGCAGCTCAAGACTGTATTCCCCAGTCCAACTGTTTTAACATGGAAGTAAACACGAATTTAATGTACAATTGAGATTGTATGGATTCATATGAATTAGCCAAATGATAAAATTTTGATTGTTCTAGTATTTTCTGCAGGACTGAAAAAATATGAACAGTTGCCAGATCTAACCCACCCAGGCCATAAACAATTCTTGGGATTTTTTTATTTAAATATATATATATATATATATATATATATATATATATATATATATATATATATATATATATTTCCTGAATATTCTGTAGGATTCTGTTTTTGGGAAGTCAGTTTCTTTTAAATCTTACTATGCAGACACGTGGCAATAGCTTCTCTGTTATTAAATGCTTTATTAACATATGTTCCTGCTGAAATTCATGATGAAGTCAGGTAGTTATAAAGCATGTAGTAGTCGCCAGCCGCCTGTTTTTGTGAGCTCATCTAAAGTGAGGACTATTAATACCTTGTAAAGCGTTTACAGAGAGGAAGTGTGACGCTGGACAGGAGATGTTAAGCCTCATTTAAACAAACACAACACACAGGGATACAGAACACAGACATATTTAGCAAAAAGCTAAACGTACAACTAAATAAATGAAAAACAATATGACAAAATAAAGTGTACAGCTTCATATTCATTTCCGAACTACTTACTAATGCTGCTTAACTAACGACTGTCATGAACTTATCATGAAGTGTTCTCTTCTCGGATGAGTGCACTTCATCTGCAGCATCACTGCCGATTAGACTTCACTGAATATGACTAGAACGTGGAAAATGAAACCCAGTTGCTGTTTCTCCAGTGCTCCTGTACGTGAGGAAGGAGTCGGACGAGGTGTTTGACGCTCTGATGCTGCGGATGCCCACTCTCAGAGGACTCATGGATGCTGTGAGTATCTGTTACTGAGTTACTGATCAGTGGAGCTGTGAAACCAAACGCTGCACGCATAAAATCAGTACCACGCAAGGTTGTCCATCGTATTTATCCTGTACAAGAAGTAATTGCCAAGTTTTGTAAAGATATTGATTTGAAGCGTGTTTTCTGTAGAGGCCATTTATTTTGATTGTATTTATACCCAAAAAAAGATTTTTTGTTAAACATTGTACTAATATTGAATTTCAACTCAAAGCTAAGGCTGCTTTATTTTTTCTAAATATTTCAAAATAAGGCATATTGTGATTTTACTCATCATGTATGGACAATTGCGCTCACTTTAAAACAGAAATAAGCAATTTTTAATAATTTATGCTTGTTCACTGAAATGTGGTTTCCTTAGCTTTTCCTATTTAATGTACGTTCATAATATATTTTTTAAATTAATTTAAATGTTTTTGCCCTTGTATGTTTTTGTTCTAAAATTTCTAATAAAAAAGTCCATTACAAATTGATAAAAAAAAAAGAAAATTAGCGTTCAGTGCAAATGACTGTTTTTTAATAAAGCAATTAAAAATGAACACGTTTCAAAAGATTTGTAGATTTCTTATAAACAAGCACAATCAGACCATTGCCAACGTGACGACTGATTCCGTGATGATTTCTTTCATATTGAAGATTTCAGAGAAGTACGGCGTTCCTGTTGACAGAATGGCCAAGATTTACAAGAAGAGCAAGAAGGGGTAAGTGATTTGATCAAGTACATCATGTCAGATTCAGACGGCAGGTAATGAGCCCGTAGTGATTTAGTTTATTTGTTGCAGGATCCTGGTGAACATGGACGACAATATCATCGAGCACTATTCCAACGAGGACACGTTTATCCTGAGTATCGAGAACTACGCAGAGGCATGCAAAATCACATTAACGGAAATATGAACACCATCGCATTCAGTATGTTTAAGCTAAAAGACTTGTTACTTGGACTCCAGCCTAGTCAGATTCAACATCAGCTGTCCGTAAAATTGAATTGACATCAGCTAGAGCTGACATACCTCATTTCTCAGAGACCTTAAGTATGAGTTTTAACGGTCAATGGGACTTTCGCTGTATCCCAAACATGATGGAAAAACTTTTGCTATCACCGGCTTCACTTCAGAGTACAGACTAATTCACATTTGACTTCGTTTTGGAGACCACCGTCAGATTCCTGCCTAAAATTTCAACTGTTTCATCCAAAGGATTTCACTGGAGCGGAAGGAGATTTCTTCATCATATCAAATTTCTGTATGTACAGTATATATATATATATATATATATATATATATATATATATATATATATATATATATATATATATATATATACTCAAAATATGAATTGGGGACTTTTCTGTGGAGTTTAAGACTGATCTGTGAAAAGCGTCCTATACTGTCAATGTTCTTTTTGTGTGTGTGTATTACGTTGCCATTAATATTATTGTTAATGTTAGCTTGGTAGATATGATTCAGCTTCTTACTCACTTTTTCTGATGCAAAAAGAAAGCTATTTTTATGAGACTGTGCCATTTCAAGTTTTTGGTATGTTTAATAGAGCAAAGCAGGAGACGTGTATAAATACTGTAATGTTGAACTGTACAGTAGCGATGATCAGAAAACGTATCAGATGAGGAAGACGCAGGAAGTGTAGCTCGGACACATTTCAGTTGCATGTTTTACATGTTGCACTCATGTCTTAATGTGAAATGAATTTTTATAAAAGTTCCATTGGTCTTAAATGCAAAAGATTTCGTGACCTTTCGGAGCCAAACCTTTTTTCACCTTTTGCGCCAAAATATGAGTGTCACGGTTTTTAATCGTTTTTTTTTTAAATAAACTACGCAGTCTGGTTCATCTCCAGGGTTCGTGCAGAACATTAACTGTGTAGCGCAGATTCGGTTGATCGGCACCATTTTGTTAATGTATTGTTTAAAAAAACACCGTCTTTCGGAAGAAATAATGTAAAAGGGCACTTCAGAAATAATAATTTGTATGTAAATAAATGCATTTTTATCAAGATTTGATTAGTTTTTTACACTACAATTTAAGGGATTGTTTACCAACAGTTTGCTGAAAATGCACCCAGCCTCAGGCCATCCAGGATGCAGACCAGTTAGTTTCTACATCGGAACGGATCTAGAGAAATGTAGCATTACCTCGCTTGCAGTGAATGGGTGGACAAACAGCTGATAAAAACATCAATCATATAATGATAAATATCTCTTTCTCAGATCAGGCTGTTCCTGTCAGAATGATGTAGTTCTGCGCAGGCCCCTCCCACTATAGTTGACTGACAGGCCCGTCTTACTTTAGCCCCGCCCCGAGGTGATCTGTCATCACTCCCTCTAGTGCAGGGGAAGATAAGATGTCTCTAATTAAGTGATTGAGGTGTTTACTTGTTGGATGTAATAATGAATATAGCAGTCGTCGTTTACTGAGCCACTGAAGACACAGTGGATTAACGTTACTTTCAGTTTGATCCCTGATCTTCATAAACGCATCATTCATGATCCAGCTTCATCTACAAAAGAAGCAAGCGCAAGGGTTTTTATGAATCTTTGCAAGTCGCCTTTCCTAATCACCTGCTAGTTGGTCAAATAACGTGCTAATCGGTCAGTTTCGCGGCTGATGTGTACGGTCTGCTCGAAGAGTGGGGCGGAGTCAGCAGAGCTCATTAGCATTTAAAGCAACATGGACTAGAATGGCTTTATCAAAACGGCTGATTTTGACAGGGGTTTTTACACTACCATTGAGAAATTTTAACCAAGGTATGCTATAGACTTATTATTAAGACCCTAAAGAATCACATTTACTTGGGAAAAATGGGCATTCAGTGACCCCTTTTACATCTTGCAAAGTAGTTCGCAAAATCATCAAAATCCAGCTGTTTTTTGACTGTTATTGCTTGTAAATGGTGTTATACATTTGCATATTTCTCTCCTGTATCAGACGAGGCAAACTTTTGAGCAATATCATGGATACAGTACTATTTTTTGTATTCAGTTTTAAGTAAAAAAATGTGTTAAAGATGGATTTGCTTTTTCCCTTCACGTTCTGACGGCACCCATTCACTGCAGAGGACCCACTTCTCCAAACCTTTTCAGATGAAGAAATAAACCCATCACGGATGGAACTGAGGGTAAGCAAATGTTCATTTTTGGGTGAACTATTCCGTTTCTGTAACTATTACGTTCATGTAATTCACGTTTAATATTAATAACATAAGACCATCAGACGTTTTCTTTTTCCTTTTCTTTATTTATGATATATATATCCAAAACAGATGCCTGCGTTCATAATATCTACACTCACACAACGTACAGGTTACCATATAAAATCTACAAAATGATGATGACAAACATTTAGTTTGACAGATAACCGTTGTACAGCAAACACTGATAGAACACTGTTTGTTTTGCCATATATAAATTCATCTGTGTTTGGCACTTGACCACATGTCGCTGTCTTCTGTGGTTTAAAAATAAAATGCCAGATGCTAAATAGTTTTTGTGAAGGAGGATATCCACAAACATAAATGATCCGATTCGAATTCAAGCTCCTTCTCGAGCTAAATTTGATCATTACGACCTTGACTTCACCGAAAATGAAATCAGCAGAGAGTTTCCGATGGCTGTCCATCTCGCATGTGGCCTCAGATACGATTTGGTTTGCATGTGAGCGAGTGTTTGTGCATTTATAAGTGGGCTATAGATAAGAAGCGCGCTCCATCCGTTCACACAGTCCCTTGCATTCGAACCCCTGAGGTTGTGTAGAAATATTCTTACACGTTAATATTTTACACTCCGATCGCCGTGTCGCTGACTCCACACTCGCAAGTGCTGACCGAAACGTACAGTATGCATAGACAAAACACTCACTAAACATACGAGTACTCAAAAAGCATCACACACACACACACACACACACATATTCATCCCGAAATGTACAGAATGTCCCAGAGAATACATTCATTTTGAGGTGCAGCGTGCAAAACGATTTGAGCTGGATATAAAAACGAAAAGACCGTAAGCCAATACTAAGGCCAAGATTCAGTCAGATATGAATGGTACTTGAACTAGTCGCTCGGGCTAACCTGTAGTATTTGTTCACAGCTGATGGTGGACTGAATCGAGGTCTGGACAGAGCAGAAAGTGAAGGTGTGGGCTGGTGTCTGGCAGTAAATGCTGCAGGGGTTTATGGTCCGTTGTGTATGTGCATAGTAACGTGTGGTCTTTGCTGTCCTACATACGTACGCTTTTACTGTACAAATGATTATTTGTAACAAAAGAAAATGTCATATTTTAATAACAACAGCAGTTTCATAAAGAAAAGCTTTTTTTTCGTGGTGTGATAGCCACACAAGTTAAACCATAAATTATATCTACATTATTTTTTCGCCTAATACTTTTTTCGCGTTTCTTCTCTTTTGAAGCAGCAAGATCAATATTATTGTTGTCCCTATGAGAGTATTTATTTGTTTTATGATATTTTGCAGCTATACGGTTGCTATCAGTCCTATGCAGAGAGTATTCATGTTTAAAAAAGTAGTTTTTTTTTTTTTAAGAGTTATTGTTATTTTTTTATCCATATGCTCATCAAAGGTAAACATTTTTACCCCAACCGCCCCTTTAAGAATCTATCGCAGGCTCTGACATCATAATGCAATAAATGCTGAAAAAAAAATATTCAAGTAAAAAAACAGAGTTGTCACCCGAGAGCCTCTCTTTTAAATAGATTTATGTGCTGAATGGAACTGAAATACTAGGAACACTAGGAATCTTAAAAATAATTATTAAATAATATTTTTAAGCCATTTTTTAATATTTATGCCATTTAGAAAGTTTGACAAAATATGGCATCTGGTGCATTTTGCACGCTCTGTAAATTTAGCTCCCTCTCTCTTATTATTTAAAGCTCTTTTGCGAAAGGGTTTGCACAGGATGTGATATCACTTGTCACTCGCCTGTTGTGTTAATCTCAAAAAAAGCCTTTTACGAGGAATTCAAAAACACAGAGAGACACACGAACACAAGCTTCTCGTGTATGATCTCTGTGCGTCCGGGTTCTGTGTCTGCGGGGAATTAATGTTCTCGTGCGAGGTGTTCGGCGGGAAGCCCACAGACGCTGAGATAGGGGTGTGGTTTTGGAGTCCATGCTCTGCTGGTATTTGAAGGAGAGCGAACACAGAAAGACTTGCTTGAAGAGAGGTTATGTCTGCAGACTCACTGCCCCGCGCTGCTGGGGTCGCACTGCAGCAGTCGCACGATGGAGGGGTCGCTCTTCGCGCCCTCTACAAACTCTTCCAGCGACAGCTTACCTGAAAAACGACACGGGGGCAAAGGTCAAAAATAAACAGGATTTGCACGGATTAGCCATTTGTAAGCACTTGCGTATTAAAAGCAGTTTAATGCAAAAAGTCTTGACCGGTGCCTCTTCAACTTAAAGGGATAGTTCACCCCAAAATGAAAATTCTGTCATTAATTGCTCACCTTCATGTCGTTCAAGACCTTCGTTCACCTTCAGAACAGAAATATTTGTGATGAAGCAGGAGAGCTATCTGACCCTGATCATTTCAGTTGGGTCAGACACCTCTCAGATTTGAGCAGAAATATCTTAACGTGTGTTCTGAAGATGAACGGAGATCTTGCGGGTTTGGAACGACAGGAGTGTAATTAACAACAAAAGTTTCACTTTGGGGTGAACTAACCCTTTAAATGTCAATATAATTATCCATGTAGTAGTATACTTTCACATAACTGCAAAAAGAGTATGTATTATTTCTTAAATTTTAATAGCACTGATTAAATGAAACGTATTATAGTTTAAATGTATATTAATAAATGCAATTAGTTGAACTTTAGAGTGCTTTCTGACTCACGTATATAGAGCTTAAGTACTTATTTATATAATGTCATGATTAATTGTATTGTCTTTGAAATGTGGTACCGGCAAATTTCACTTGTTCAAATTCATACAATTTTAGCTAAATCATACACATATTAAGACTGACCTACACCTAATCCAGCCCCTAAACCCACCCTGTCTCTCTTGAAGTACCTTTTATTCAACATCCAACACATTTAAGCACACTTCTTGTTCATGAGAGTGTAGGTAGCTCACCATCACGATTTGTGTCCATCTGCCGGAAGATCTTATCCGTGCGTTTCTCAGGTGTGGACTCGTCCTCTGGCATCTTCATCACGGAAGAAACCATCTTATAGATGGCCTGAGGAAGACAACATCAAAGAACAGGCTTTAGAAAAGCTATCACCTCACAAAAAACATGATGTTGTTCAACAAATGCTCAAAGACAGAATCTCTGGTCCTAGTGAGCTTCCTTGTTGTTTACTGCTGCCTATAAAGCCAGCAAACTAGTAAGTGCCCTCACTGAGGTTGTGAACAAGAGATTCGACTCGCTTGGCTTTAGCATGTCGCTAAGCTAAACAGCACAGAACTAACATGATGGAATATTCTGTAATCTTGGATGAACCTGAACTCATTGCGGTGTATTCTGGGCTTGTCTTATTGGGGAAATAATGCATGCAGTGCTGCTTTAGAATCTTCTAGCAGTCGGTTTTAGGAGTATCTTTCGATTCGGGAGTGCAGCTAAGATGCTATTAAGGTCTAAGCAGGCAGTAAATCTTATTAGAGAAAATTAGAGGTCTCTGGGTATGATTTAGAGTCGGAGCAGTCACTTCGTAACTTTTTCAAAGTAACCATAGCAACCTCTTTTCCCAGAGAATTGAATGAAGTGAAAAGAAAATGACAGCCATTTGCTTGCACTCAGCTGTCAGATTCAGTGAGTGCAGTTGAGACGCGTTTCACCGATTGCCCCAGCAGCGTGAAATTTTACCTAAATACGATGAAAAGGTAATTGCCTGCTGCACTCAGCTCTCTCTAATAGAGCAAAACTGAAAACGGATGATTTTCTGGTCTAAAAAACAGGATAATAAGGCACAAGCCTAAAACCAGACATTTGCTGGAGGCAGTTTGATAGTAATGCTTTGCCATATGATTCACTGAGGTATATTAATATTAATATACACTGTAAGGTTGGAGGTCTGTAAGTGTGAGGTCAAGAGAAATGTGTTTTTGTAGAGAATGGTTGATTGATGGCGGTATCGTTTCTGGTGTTTTATTGAAACTTCAAGAACGAAGGTATCGTGTTTTAAGAAAAAACTTAAACAGAGGAAAAAAAGTTCAAACAAAACTGAAAAATCACATTTATTTTGCCGTTTTTCTTGAAATTTTTATCTCACATTATAATGACTTTAATCTCGATATGTTTATATTTTTTAATTATTGCTTTTTTTAATTATTACCTTTGCATTCCGCTGTTAAGTAAATGAAAAAAAGACAACTATACAATATACCAGGCATCTGTGGTCTGCTCTCCACATTTAATTTAATCTATGAATGATTCCCTGGAATGAACCAAGATTTTTTACATCCTTTTATGCCTGAATCCATAGAAACCTTGCCAGGTTTGTTTTCACATGGATGCTGTAAAATGTAATTGCTATGATAAGTCGAGTATTTTTTTAACAATAGTCAAAAATACAATCTTGGTCAAAATTTTAATGCTGAAAATCATTAGGATATTAACTAAAGATCATGTCCCATGAACATATTTTGTAAATTTCCTACTGTAAATATATAAAATCCTAATTTTTCATTAGTAATATGCATTGCTAAGAACTTCATTAGCGATTTTCTCAAAATGTATTTTCAAATAGATATCCTAACAAACCATGTATCAATGGAAAGCTTACTTATTACGCTTTCAGATGATGCATATGACTGACTCTTATGACTGGTTTTGTGGTCCAGGGTGATATTTTACACATCTTTAATATTGCTGCGCACAGAAGGAGGATCTTTGGGAATTATTAAAGCAATTTGCTTTAAATTTCCTTTTAATTAAAATGCTAATAATAGAGCAAACATTTAGCTGACTGTTTACCGTGCAAACGGAAGTTATTCCCATAATTTGCACAAGGGGCGTAGGAAATAGGTGGATAGTAGTATATATATATATATATATATATATATTCACTAAAATAATTCAAAAGAGTGCTAGAAAGTCATCACCTATACTGTTAAGCAGTGGTTAATAAAGAAAAGGCTAATATTAATACGTAGCCTATTATTGCATGAATAATCAACAGCAGTTGAAATGATCCACCCGTAACCTATTGTATAACATATATTTGTGCTAAATAGAACATACCTGAACGATCTCCAGCATTTCCGCCTTGCTTATGTACCCGTTGCCGTCCAGGTCGTACATGCTGAAGGCCCACTTGAGCTTCTGGTCCAGACGGCCGCGGGACGTGACGCTCAGGGCGATGATGAACTCTCTGAAGTCTATCGTTCCGTCTCCGTTGGCGTCGAAGGTCCGGAAGACGTGCTCCGCAAACTTTGACGCGTCTCCGTAGGGGAAGAAGTTGCCGTAGATCTTCTTGAATTCCTCCATGCTGAGCGCGCCGCTGGGACAGTCCCGCAGGAAGCCCTTGTACCACTCCTGGATCTCATGCTCGGTGAAGTCTGTGTTTTCCAACAGGTCCTGTATCACCTCGGGACGGAGCTTGCTGTTCTGCTTTCCCATGCTGACGGTGTGGTTTCAACTGGAGCTGAAGGAGAAGAAGAGACGTGTTCGTTAAAGGTCACAGTGAGTAAATAGCCTACTCTTACTTTAACTCACCTTTAGTAAATATGAAATATCTTCAACCTGATCACATTTAGTGCAAGGTTAAAAACTGAATTCACAGCCAAGAAACAACTTGCACGCTTTTAAATGTGCATCGGTTCATTTGAGATTCCCAAAAGAAGCTTTTGGTGAACAGAAAGATCCATTGTTTTTTTTAGCGTATGCAAAGTCAACATTTTAATAGTCTTAAGAACATTTTTTGGAAACCAAGACCATGTCTAGAAAGCATGTAATTGCATTGATGTGGTGAAAATAAGAAGTAGCTCCTTTTAGTACTTATTTTGACTTGAGTCATCTTAAAGCTTCTGTGTGAGTTTGCTAAGGTCCGCTAATAGTCTCTGTAGTTTTAATGCAATGTAACCAGAATTAATACATTACTAAATTCTTTGTTACAATATGCTATAATTATTCACACCAAGATGCAATGCATTACAAAGCACATTATGAATAACTGTAACGCATTACAACCTTTTATAATGCATTATAAACCGATGCTTTAAGTCGCTAAGATCTCTTTAAATATCTAAACCGTTTCAGTAATCACCAGTAATCTCACATGTGAAAAGAGGGACTCAGAAATGATTTTAACAACACTTCTTTTCTCGAAAGTACCACAATACCACAGGCTACCATCAAAATTCAGACATTCAGATGTTTCTCACGTTTTTTTCTAAGATCAATGATCTGATTCTGTCTACATACATTTTATAGCTCTATACACTGGACATTTCTGTGGTTTCTAGGTGATCATTTTTTACATTTATTAGCAGTTTCTGACTGAAAATAGGTTTAAGGTAAATCCTACATACATCACACATAATTCTACATAATTCAGTTTTGTCACTTTATATCAAGTTTTCTCATTTGAGTGTATTCTTTCTGGAAGACCACAACAATCTACTCAGTTAAATCTCATGAGCGCTTCAGTAAACACACGCAATGCTTAAACCCTATTATGGTAGTATTAAAGCTACTATTATAAATGCAAATCACACATATGTGCTACGTATCTAAAATTTATCTTCCTTTTCCCATCTGTCAACTGAACTTTCCACTGGTAGACCGCAGTGATGCTCTCACCTGCTGCAGTGTGTGTGTGTGTGTGTGTGTGTGTGTGTGTGCGCGTGCAGCTGCACCCGAATCATTTCCTGATGCAAATCTCTCATCAAACCCCACGTGCTCGCAGCCCTAAGCACATATGATCATGAGAGCATATATTACATTAATTCTATTAAATGAGTGATTTTATTACAGCAATCATAGAAAAACCCTATGATGTTAAAAAATAAATAAATAAAGCTGGAATTCAGAACAATGTCTATATTGTCATATGAATATGACATTAAATATTCATTATAAAAGTCATTTTAATATGCATTATAAATATGTGAGACGCAAATGCCATGACTTTTTATTCTCATCCGTGTCCACTGAAAGTAATGGGGGACATAAAATAACATTGGGGAGATTTAGAGATGGAGAAACTGAACCTCCTCTTGTAAACAGGAAGCAGTCCATCAGTTTGTCTTTCACTGCTCCTCACGTAGCCCATGAATTCATCCAGCTCTGCGCTATTTATACAGCCTGCTTATTTGTGTCACATTTAACAAAAGGATGTGAGAGGGATCAAATATAACTATATATATTATAATAAATATAAGTTCAGCTCACATTTCTGTTATCTCTGCCACATTTTCGCTGTCAGTATGTGCTTGTAGGAAACTGTCAGTCAGAAACGGTGAAACAGCTTTGAAGCTTCTGGAAAAAATGTGAAAATATGTGATCGGGGCCCACAAAACCAGTTGTAAGGGTCCAAAAAATTATAAAATTGAGAAAATCACCTTTAAAATTGTCCACATAAAGTTATTAACAATGCACTTCACAAATCAGAAATATCTTGGAACCTGATCTTTACTCAGTATCCCATTGATTTTTGATGATCATTTTGACCCATGCAGTTTATCGTAGGCTATTTCTACAAATGCATCCATGCTTGTGCTTCAGGATCACATTTGTAAATAATATAACTAAAAATAATGCCATTAGCTTGGCATTCGCTCCGATTGGCTGTTCTCTGAACAATTGCTCCCATGATCCTCTGGGGCCTGATCGAGCCCAGTGCTCATCCTCATATGAACTAAAAAGCCCCTGCTGACCGCGGTGTCCCCTCGCGATAAACCAGTACCTTCATACACCCCACCCATGAATAAAAGCACTGTGATCAATCAGAGTTTAATTCCTTAATGGAAACGCAGCATTTGTATTTTGTTCCACCCGTTGCCATGGTAACGGCCAATCTAATCTCACTGTTTAACGCCTGCATTTGTATTAAAAACGAGCCTTCAACAGTAAGATTTATGGATGAATCAATCGATGAGATGTTTCTTTTGAAAGAAAAGTAAAGAAAACTTTACGTTCTGTGAAGTTGAACGCTCACGTTATGGTTAGGTCCCGAGACGTGTCTCTTGGTCCGTCGGTGACATCAGTCCTGATCCTCCTCGGGACGACCCGTGTTCTTGCGCACCTGAGCTAAGCCTGTGTTTATAAAGCAGAGCGGCTCGCTCGCAGATCTCTGATGTTCCTGGACTCCAGGGTCAACAGCTCAAAGATCTGCGTCTCAAATTAACCCTAAGACTCTTACAGCCTCCAATCGCCCTGTGGAGACGTCACGCTTATATAACACCGGCCCACGGACACAGGTGATGTCCCGAGGACACTTCACAGCCCCAGTCTGCTTTCATCAGCCCTGTTCAACCACATCCCTTCATGTAAAATATATCAGGAGTTCAGATATATATGAAAAGCTACTGAGTGTCATTTGAAATTTTCTTCTAAAATGAACATTTGTATCATGCTCCTGTGTGTAGATTTAATTATATCACTTTAATGGCAATGAATAGCTTCTTCTCATTGTGTGAAATAACTCAACAGAGTTAAAAAAAAACCCATATATGAAAAAAACAGGAGGTTTATCTGTAATATTGAATGTTTTGGTTTTGTTTTTTTATCACTTTTTTTCTGTCAAACCACAGAACACATTGATACCATCTATCTATCTATCTATCTATCTATCTATCTATCTATCTATCTATCTATCTATCTATCTATCTATCTGTCTATCTATCTATCTATCTATCTATCTATCTATCTATTTGGCTAGATAGATAGATACTGTGTATATATACTGTATCTATCTACCTATTGATTATTTATAAAAAAAAAAATTAACATAAATAAATACAATGAATGGTTGTTAGAGGTTAAGATAATCCATTTAAAATGAATCATGAAGAGCACACAGACAACCAAACAAGCCGAGAAAAGGGATAATAAATGCATAATTTATAAGCAAACATGAGCGTCAGAGCTCAGCTATTTTCACGTTCAGCTTCGATGCAGCCAATAAAGAAAGCAGTGACTTGTGGCATGTGACTCACAGAAGCACGAGCCGTCAGACTGATATGATTGATTCTCACCGGAGACGAACGATGGAGCGAGGCACAGGAAGGTGCAGGTCATGTGACACAAAGCACCTCCCCTCCGTTTCCTCCACCCTTCGAAACCGCAGAGGCCAAACAAAACCACAGGCCCCGAAACTGAACTATGACTGTGGAAAATGTGCGCGAGGGGGCTGCGAAATTAAAACTCATCAAATGCTCTCATAGTTTCCTTGTTCTTTCCCAGGTTCACGAAAAGTAACAGAGCGCTCTGTAAGAGCGGCGTTTGTGTTATCACGGGCACATCTAGTGATATTAGTCAATGCGGAAATTTCCTCCACTTCATCGACAAGCGCTGCGTTGACAAGTGTATGCTAAAATTACAATAGAGGGAAAAATCTAGTGAGCTTTAGCAGACTGCTGGCTGAAAGCTAGCATGTGCGATATTAGCTTCAGTGATCAATGTTTAGTTATGAATTTCGTGTATCTTACTCATAGCTATTAACTGTAAGCTAACCCTTGCAGTACTGTTGGTTTCTGTGGCTCATTGCTGGCAACCTCAATCTGCCTTTTCTGTGCTATCACCAACTGCATGCCACAATATGAATTTATGTATCGCTTACAAACATTTAGCTTAGGTTTCAGCTGCGTTTCTGCACGTTAGGGTTTTTTACGCAGGTTTTTAAATGTAAAATGTTAGCATGAAACGATAAATAATAGATCAAATAAATGATTAAAACGGTCTCTATACATTTTGATCTTGTTTTAAGGTTATTTGAGCTTGTTTAACATTTGTGTTCAACACTCATATCTACTATAGCACTATCTACCCACAGATAGCACTACGGCCCGAAACGTAAAGTGCAATGTGAGTGCAGGCCATCACGCAATCATTTAAGTACAATTTGTGGGCCAAAAAGTCCCATTGTCTATATTGAAAAGTGCATCGATGTGTGAAGAACACAAAAGCCGCTTTTAAAGCCAGCAGCTCTCTGGTGGTCATCGCTGCAAATGTGTGTTTGTATAAATTTGTGCGAACGACATAATAGCGTTAGAGTCGATAAATACTAATACTGATGCATTAAATCCGAAATCGGTTACACTTTCATTTGAGGACCATTTCTCAATACAAACAAACTCTTAGTTATGATTTTTGCCTGATGCAAAATCTTTAATTCTTAATTAATGTAGTGCTTAAATTATCGGGTGGGATTAAGGGGGTTAAATGCTGTGGAAATAAGCATTAATGTGCGCTTTACACCCAATTTGCGAGTAACATGCATGCTAACAAACGACTTGTTATTATTGTGAACTGACCCGTGAACTAAAGTGCCACAAACTTCACGTTTAATTTCCTTTAGCTGACTGGCTAACAAATCTGCTTTCCCTCACAATCTCTCTGTGTGTCTTTGTACCTGCAGGATTAACTCAATGTTCTGCAGGGCTAATCTGAAGCAGTAGGGTATAAATATAGACTCATGTCTGTTATATAAGAGCCACTAAATATCTTATACCAGGTCTAGGTGATAAAGAATACGGCAGGTATACTGTACATACAGGATTTTACGGGCAAATGTAAAACAAATGGTGTAGGTCTAACTTCACATGCATAAATATGAAATAAAATATATGAAGTACATAAAATCATCCCTTTATGATTCGATGTATAAAAGTTGAATTACGCATGTAGAAAGTTGGTGACCTTTTCTCTTGGTGTGACCTCTGCTGAGATCTTTGCCTTCACCTTCGAAACACTGCCAAACGAACGTATGGAAGGTTAAACAAGAGAAACACGCCAGATTGGCATTCGCGCACTCGAAAGCTAGAGGGAAACGACCTCCTAAATGCCTCGCTCGTATGAGAAAAATTCAGCGAATGTACTTGAAAGTGGTTATAAATATCACACACTCTCGGCTGACAGCACCGGGGTCGTTAAAGGTCCATGTTTCCTGTCTGAAGAAACAGCAGCTCTGTATTAATACCCAGGCTCTTGACGTAAAGCATTTTTGTCTAGTTCGAATGTAAACGTCCAGCCATCGATCTGAAATTGCTGTCCTTGCCCGACCCGGACACGGTCCTCCATCCGTCTGTGAGGACGGCATCTAACGCCATCTCCGGCCGCGCTGGCACATGCTCTCAGTGTAAATATTTGCAAAGCCCCAATTTCTGGGAACATTTTTCCGGAGCGTTTACAGTTTGAAATCACGGTCAGTTACAGCAATGGAGGCTTCGCATGGCGAACACAAACAGGAAATGGCTTTACATTACAGCCTCGATCCACACAAACTGAATGCGGAGGAGCTCGAGTGTGAAATCACTATCGCTCGACACCACGGCTCATTACAAAATACCACAGTGAATGTATGCACTTGAGCTAAACATTACAGTGATAGCTTCCCCTGGCCTCATTAAAAATGCACACAGGCCTCATCAGATTCAATACAAACATGCTGTATCGTGCTCCACTGAGAAAAAACCTCAGGAGCTAATGAAGCATTTTATCCACAGGATGTGCTTTTACCACATTTATACTGAAGCTGAAGTTTCAAGAAGTGAATGCTTTATATTTACATTATATTTCATTTTATCGTGGTCAAGATCAATCAATATGGCAACTAATGTATTGTTGGACTATAATAATTATATTGCTTTTTACAAGATAGATATTTTTCAATGACTCTTTTTGCTGTTTACTTCAAAATGTGATTTTTATGTTAATGTAAGGGTTTTAGTTGATATATTTAACTGTACAAGAAATACATGACACATTGTTACACTCTTAAAAATAGAAGTTCAGGTTTTTTTGGCATCTATGGTTCAATTCGAAGAACCATCAACATCCTTGGAACCCTTCCATTCCATTTCCTGGTTCTTTGTAGCGGAAAAAGATTCTTTAGGCGTAAAATGTTCTTCGCTGTAAGAAAAATCTGTATTTTTAACAGCTTACTGTCTGATATATGTCAAGTCAGCCGCCCAGCGACTGTTTGAATTGAACAGATTTACGTAGCGCTCTTCATTATACATACTGTTCCAGAGCAGCTTTACTAAGAAAAGTCCCTTACAAGCCAAACACAGGTGACGGCAGCAAGAAAAACATTCCCGTTCTGACCCACCTGGATGTAAATGATGCGCTTCAGCTTCACCTGTTGGACGTCGTGATGTCTCCAGCTTTCTTTCCTCTTCTCTTCCCTCTCTCTCTATCTCAGCTCTGTACGTCGGCAGCTCTTCACAGGAAACTCTCTGAACAGACACTCCCCTCTCCCTTTCTACATTTCCTTCTCTATCTCTCTTTATTTCTCTCCCTCTCTCTGGGGCTTTACTAAACTCTCCCACAAAGCCGAGCGTCTGTTTCCACATCACATTTTTCCAAGCGCCCACTTGCGTCGTCTCGTAGCAGAACGTGTGCTTTTTTGAACAGCCTGTCGGATCTCGAATTAACGTCACCGTGTAACCTACATGCATGCCACAACAATGCAAAAAGGAAAAAAAAAGAGCACCTCAACAACTTCCTGCAACCTGAGATGTTGTCTTAAGTGTTCTCAGAGCAAGTCTGTCACTTAACCCGAGTTTCCAACTGACTTTATCCGATTCCTCTTCTATTTTGTAGTGACCGAGCACTCAATCATGAGAATTAAGTCATTTGGAGCAAAAAGCTTATTTCCTCTTTCACACAAATCCATGTGACTTTGAAACAATAGAGTTGTTTTAACTGCAGTGTGACCTAATGCTTTAGTACAGGGATTAATTCTCGCTATCAATTATTTGTTAGTTAACCTATTATTAGCTGTTTATAAAGTATTTAATCTGCATGAGCATATTCTACATGAAAATCACATACAAATTCAATGAAGAATTTACTAGACATTTCTGAGAGAAAAATTCCAAGCTATCTGTATTATATACTACTGTCTACACGGCGCTTTAAAGTGCACTCAGATTTGGTCTTGTTCGGGTGATCAGACGTTCCTCTTGTGAGATCAGGCAGTGTCCCTCCTCTAAGCCTCATGTTCCAGGATTTATCCAAAGCCAAATGGTCTGAAATCCACTCAGGCCAGTCTCCTTCCGGCACTCTTGTCAGTTCCAGGTTGGATAAAAGAGGGATAAAAACGGACCTTCATTCTCCACCCAGAGATGCCCTCATCCTAACAGTTCATATCATCCTGTTAACGTTCAAGCAACCGCTTGCTTCCTTTCACCCAAACCTCTCAGGACACCGAAAAACTCTTTTCTATTTCACCTCCACTGACAGTGCTTCAGTTCACTGCCTACACGTACCAGACTTCACCTGCAAGAAAAACAGCAAACCATGCACAGAACTCACCTCAGGTGGTTGTTCTGGTGCTGTGCCGTGAGGTTTTAGATGGCCATAACCCGGGGAGCTCGGCAGGGAAGAGGCGTTGGCGTGGCCTCAGTGCTGATGTGAAGCCACAGGTATCAGGAACAAGCTTTGATGCAACCAGCAGCTCCAACGAGAAACTCCACAAGACTCACCCGCAGCTTAGTTCAGAGCACCAAACTGCCTCCCACAGTGACGTCAAAGCTGCTGGTCACATGACCTGCCTAAAAAGCCTATGAGAGAGCCACCGTTGCCCTGGCAACAAGAACACGGCATTGACTCTTGCTGTCACTCTTTGAGTACTTCTTAAAAAGTCAACTGTACTAAAAATGCAACCCTACAAATAAAAGTAAAATAATACGAAGGATCCAACTGAATATGTATATTTATTTGTTTAATTGAGATGCACTTAAAATGTTCACTTTAAATTATATACATATAAATTATGTATAAATTATAAATTATGTATAAATGATATAAATTATAGAGCTATTTCATACAGAAACATGTACACTTGTTGCATTCTTCTTAAAAAGTCAGAAAATGCAACTATATTCCATTTAAAATGTAAGACTTTATGTTTTACGGTTACACCTGGTAGTTGCTTGTTAGCATGCATATTGCTACAATGTTAGCCATTTATTACTGCTAACTTTTTTCTACATCTTTACTCCTACCCAATACCTAAACTTAACAACTAACTTAATAACTATTAATGAGCAAATTAAGAATTTATTGAGGAAAAGTCATAGTTAATATATTCTAAAGTTACCTATTCTAAAGTGTTACTAAGAAAACTAAGAGGAAAGAACCAACTAAAAAAACTACTACTATTTCTCTCTCTCTCTCTCTCTCTCTCTCTCTCTATATATATATATATATATATATATATATGACTTCAGATGCAAAAGCCCCTAAAAGCCATCTTGGTCAGAAATGAGATAACAACACTGAGTGATGCTTTTCACACACACTACATGTTCATCAAGTACTTTCGCTTCAAATGCACTAAATGCCAGACTCAAGCCACTTTTTTTTTTTTTTTTTTTTTTTTTTTAAATTGAGATGCACTTAAAATGTTCACTATAAATGCATACATATGAAAAACCATAGAGCTATTTCATACAGAAACGCATGAAAATCTGAAAATGCAACTGTATAAAAAAGAATAATAGGAAAGCGAGTTGGGTAGGTTCTGCATGAAGTGAAAGACTTGCACAATAATCTCTATTCGACTTTCATTACATCCAAAGGAGAACTGACTAAAGAGAATAAAGGAGATGTCATTTCTGTGAGAATGGACAACCTTGTGTGTATGTGTTTTTTTTTAATTACTATGAGGTTACATTTGTAAGTTAGATAGTTTTTGTGTGAAACAGCTCTATATTTCTTCATGCAATTCTAATTTATGTAGAATTGCATGAAGAATTATAGAACTGTTTCATGCACTTGTTGCATGCATGATATAGTGTACGTGTTTGGTTTTCAAAAGAAACTGCACATTTTGTTCTGCGAGGACTTTGTTGTCATGATCACATTGCGATGCACAGGACAGGTGGAGAGGGTTAGCGTTAAGAGCAGACGTCCCTCACATTGGAGCCCATGCTTTACTTAAGCAGATTAAAGGGAAGTCAAAGCCTCCTCTCATTAGCCTTAATGTACAGACACTTTTTAAGGCTACTTGCTGAGTCAGTCATCTGCATGGCACTCGAGTCACACCCGCGATGCATTATAACAAAACACGGGTGCACATGCAAAATACAGGCGATGGCATCTCACGCAGACATCCGCGGTGCGATTTGCATTCGCAATCTGTAAAACATAATATGTCATAAAACTTGCATAACCAGTGCTGTATGTTGATGTGAGCGATCACATCTGGTGCTGACATATGGAAGAGGATTGTATCGCTCAGAGGATGCTCTTTCATATAGCTCAGGAGACTGACAGGAGTTTCGTTTGAGTATCAGCTTTGACTGATGTTGAAATGACGATGTTGAGGTCGTAATGAAATCATTGCATGGCAGACTTTTTGGTGCAATGTTTAGAGTTTCCCCAAATGAGAAACACAAATCAGATTTTTTTAGGTTTTCGTTTTTCTGTGGGATTAAATGATTTTAAAAAGTCTCATTTGACTTCATAGTAAGCTCCTTGATTTTTTTGATTGCAGTCGTTGGTGTCAAGACAAATCTGGGCCCCATTTGAGACCTTGTTGAGATCTGTTATGAAGTCTAGAGGTGACATACTCTATGTAGGATTGCTGGGGTCTTTTTTTCAGGGGAGGAGTGTGAGAAGCAGAAGATTTGCACAATAGTCTCCACTTGATCCATGTACTTAGATCTCTTTCTGATCCACATTTTGGTGGAGAGATCTTAATTTTTGCCTTGCTGGGTTTAAATGACTCTTTTGTTGTCAGAACAATTTGACAAGACATTTTAACTTCATATTGGTTAGGTCTCTGGCGTTTGATTGCAGGCTTCTGTCACTTGACAAATCTGAGCCCCATTTGAGACATTGTTGAGACTCTTATGAAACTCTATAGAGCAATATGAGATTTCAAAGGTCTTTTTTCTGGATTAAAAACCAAGAGGTGAAAGACTTGCACAATAATCTCTTATTACATCCATAGGAGAACTGACTAAGGAACTAACTCATTCTTTGAGAGTGGACAACCTTGTGTGTGTTTCATTGCTATTAAGTTACATTTGTGGTCTTGGAATAAATTGATGAGAAACATTTGGGGTCATATTGAGCCTAAATTGATGCCCCGCTGAAACCTTTTGAAGCTCTAGAGGAGACACATGTGAGATTACCATGGTCTTTTTCTCAGGAGAAAAATTTAAAGAAAAAATGTTTGAGGTCATACTGAGATATCTGTATTAAAGCCAACAAAAACAGTAAAAGAAAAAGTAAAGTTAGGAAAATAAACAGAAGCAAGATACTTAAGCAAAAATCTCAAAATGGTCTCAGTTGCAAACGCTAAAGGTGAAGGTAAAAGGTGAGAACTGTTGTTTTGAGGCAGAAGTCTCAATTTGATCTGTATTTCTTCTAACAGCTCTCAAGTAGAGAGATTATCTGAGATATTTATGATCTAATTTTTTTTAATACGAGTGGATGGTTCTCCAGCTAACAAGATAAAAACTGGCCTTGTCTATGTTGGGGCACCGCTTGGCTCCATCAGCCGGTCCATGCACAGCCACGGGCTCTTATCTTTAGATAACGTCAGCTTTAGCATGGATAATGAGAGGGCAGAGCTCTCAATGATTATCTGTTACCTAACCGCCCGCTTACACCCCACAGGCATGCTCTGGAGGAGCTGCTATTTCAGTCAGAGGTGAAGAGTAGTCCAGGTTACTCTCCTGCTGTCATTGCTCTCTCTCTCTCTGTGTGTGTGTGTGTGTGTGTGTGCAGGTTTGTCCTTTACTCACTTTGCTCCAAAGACAAGGCTTTAGAGGGTTTATCCTGTGACTTCAGTTCATGCGAGTTTTGCAATGTCATCAAAAAGGTGATGGTGAGATGTTTTCCTGTTAACATCAAGCTTATTAATATCACAGTGAACTCAGAATGTGGTTTTCATTTATAGATGTTCAGCAGATACAAAATATTACACCTCCAAATAATAGCCTAGCCTACAGGAAATAGTGTGCTGTAGGGTTTTCTGGGGTTAAATGTCTGAAATAAGCATCAGGATATTTTTCTGTTTTATTCTACGACACAAAATAAACCAGTAAAACCCCACCGACTGTCTAATCATGACTACAGAGGTTGTCAGGATGTTATTAAACTTCATCACACCGAACATATAAACTCATCTCATCACTAGTTGCTTTGAGAGTCTAGTCTAGTCTGGCTCAAACCTGCTTTAGATAAAGACCGAGAGTGTTGTCAGAAGTGTAAAGGTGGTGACAATGAAGTCACCAAAATGATTCACTCAATGATTCATTTTTCCAAACTCCTCAGGTCATTGGTTGATTATTTAAAGAAGTGTTTGAGAGCTTTTAACGCACCAAAAGGGGCCCCTAGTGGCAAAAAAGTGCATTAGCATTTTCTTTCAGACCAACGGTGAAAAGTCCAACAAGTAGCAATATGCTAATGTTTTATTTTGACGTCCCATCCTAATCATCCAGCTCTGCGAGGTAGAAGTAGACCACCACGACATTGAGTGGAGGGATCATCAAGGCTCTCTCAGCCAACCACAACGCTCACAACCACTCGAATTCTGATCAGCCGTACCTTTCTTACATTAATTAATGGTGTATGCTTTTGTTAAAAACCTTTCATTTACAATACATTTCAATGTATTCTTAAAATAATAATGTTTAACACTGTTGAAAAACTGTTGTGTGAGAAGTATCCACCAATCAGAGTATTGAAACGAGCAAATCAGTTTTTTTAGTCCAAAAACTCTATCCACTCCAAACCCACCTAAAAAGCGAGCAGACACTAACGCACTCTGTATGAAACTACATGGCAACCAAGCCACAAAAGAGCACTGGAGTCACTGCATGTCCTCATACTCACAACAATCACGGTGAAAAACCTTTTTTTGAACGCAAAACCCTACATGATAGTTTCAAGATGTCCGATTACACCTCTAACCAGTAATTCTCAGAAATGCAGCTCTGTTCGTGGTCAGCTCGAAGGTCACTGCTGCTGCATGCTGAGAGTTAGGATGACAGCCAGAGACAGCCGGAAGCTGCCAAAAACAAAAACGTGATCACAAGTGTGCAGGATTAGGTAGAGTGACCTAAGTGATGCTTGCAGGTGTGTGTGTGTGTGTGTGTGTGTGTGTGTGTGAGCAGACAGGTGGAGCTATTAGAAAAACATCTTGGTATCTGTGTGCTTAATTGTACTGAATGTGCACAGCTCCTTCAAACCTTATATAGTAATAACCATGGAGCACGGTACCATTCATTTGTGTCAGTTTTTCAAAACATGAATAAATCATCTTTCCATTGATGGATTGTTTGTTACAGACGGTATTTGGCAAAGATACTAATTGAACATCCAGAATCAAGGGTGCAAAAAAAATCTACATATTGAGAAAGTAGTCTTTAGATTTGTCCAAATAAAGTCCTTAGCAATGCATATTACTAAAATGTCTATAATTTTGACCCATAAAATGTATTGTTGGCTATTTCTACAAACATACCTGTGTTACTTATGACTGGATTGGTGCTGCAGAATCACAAATATAGTATTAATGCCATCAAAAGACAATTAAGTTAATTAAAAAGAGACACTTTCATTATCATGTTTCTTAACACACTTAAGTAGATTTTTAAACACTTGAAAGTCAAATAATAATTATTTGTCATGTTTTCTGTAAGTATTGTGTAAATTGATGGTAGATTTTTTTTTTATTTGTTGAAATACATTTAGTACATTTAAATATAGTAAAATTAAACTTTTAGTAGAATTTGTATAGAGAAAATGAAGAAAGAGTTTTGATACCTGTACATACTATTTTTGTATATTTGTGTATTATTCCTTTTATTATCTGTTTGTTATTCTGTTTATATCAGGCCACTCACAGTTTTCATAATTTTCGCTCTCATTTTAGCAGGTTTTGCACATATGATAATATTTCACTGTCTGAATTTACATGTCTGACAAATTACAGCAGAAATGACTTGGTCGTGTGTGTTTGACTGAATTATTGTGTTGGTACATTGTGACTTTGATGTAGTGAAATAATCAAATGCGGCGTGCATGTGAACAGAGGGGTTTTGTTCTTACCTCTGAAGTCAGGTCATTATCTAATGCTCTATAGATAGCACACAGGTGAAGTCTGGCTGCTAAAGTCCCTTTGATCCTTTTTCAGGCAAAGACACACACACACACACACACACACACACTCTCTCTCTCTCTCTCTTCAGGACAGCAGCAGACTCTGAACTCAAATGCATAAGCTAGGAAAATCACCTTAATTAAATCATTAAAATGTACATTTGCTAGCATACAAACGTGACTCTGATCCAGTATTGGGTTAAACAAAAACAAAACAAATAATACTGAAACCAAAGGCCATAAAACATGTTTACTGTTAAAATAAATAAATAAATTGTAATGTTAAAATCTACAGTACATTTTCCTTTATTTTAAATTATTTACTAAATAACTACAACTAAAATAAAGATGGATTTAAAAAAAACAGTATTGCATAATAACTGAATCACACTGAAGACCGAAACTAAAACTGAAAAAAGAATATGAAAAATATCATAATAAAAACGTATTCAAAATCTTAAGTATATGTGTGTGTGTGTGTCTGTATAGATAGATAGATAGATAGATAGATAGATAGGTGTGTGTGTGTGTGTGTGTGTGTGTGTGTATATATATATATATATATATATATATATATATATATATATATATATATATATATATATATATATATATATATATATATAGCATCACATTGAGAAAAACTAGGCAAACGAAACTATTTTGACAAGGTTATTTTTAACAAATTTATTAGCACTATTTAAGCATATTGGTATTTTTTAAAAAAGTTACAGTTGCTTGCGAAAGGGCTTTTATTTTGACACCTGTCTATCGCTATAAATGACTTCTTGTAACGGCCGAATTAAGGCCACTTAATATTTGATAAAGACAATCGTATTGTTAAATATGCTACCATGTTGTGTTTCTGTTTAACTGATTAATGTACACGTGACAAATGAATGGTTTTGATTGTTTTTGGTCAGGCATTAGGGTGCCCCGTTGAGGCGTGACGCAGCAACGTCAGGTCCTTTTTCCCCAAAGCGAAGGAAATTGAAAGTAAAAATCACTACAGAGCCACGGCTATTCATCTACATTTACTTTGTAAATCCGACATAAACCGTCTTAAAAATGTTCATTCCGTCGGGGGAGGATGTTCCTTCGTTTAAAGGCTTTACTCTGATAATGGTAAGTGAGTTATTTGTCGCCATTAGTATACCAGCTGCATCGACAGTGCAAACTCACACCGAGCCGCTTCTGATCGTTTAGCCCGCTGTGTCCGTTGGAAACGTGGGGCAGCTCGCCGCGGATCTTCTCATCTCCACTCTGAATATGCCCCGAGTGGGGTACTTCCACACGCACTGCCTCACGCCCATGGTGGGAAACAACCCGTACGCCACCTCGGCCGAGGACGCGGCGCAGCTCAGCACCGGCGCCGAGGGTAAGCGCCGCTTTAACCGTGCTCGACATCACGAGCATGACCAGTCGCTGATGCTGTGTGTGTGTTTTTTTATCAGTGTACTCTCACAGGGACCTAAAGCTGGCCGTGCTGCAGATCAGGACACCCATCATTCAGGTCAGACACGGGCATTACACTTCATCGGAAGCGTAACATTTACACTTTAATAAATAAAGGGGCTTAAAAGGCCACAAAGAAGCTTTTGTGAAAAAAAAAACTTCATATACTATTAATTTGTTTAAAGAGAAGCCTGGGTATTAAGACTTAATATAACGCAAATTATGTCCCTTGCTGAAAAAAAAAATGGTTTAAGTTACTAAAAAAATAATTTTATGCATATTTTGGACTATAGGGGGCGGCATTATTCTGATGACTTAAAATGTTTGCGTTCACTGAAAATACTCAGAATACTTTGAAAATAGAAACTGATATGAGCTTACAGGACGGGATGGATATAAGCATACGCTTGAACACAAATGGCGTACACAAAAGAAGTCTTAATGCCTGGATATCGAGGGAAATCTGTGATAAGAAACTCCTCCAGCGGCCGGGGTGTAATAATAATAATCGTGGGCATAGCATTTCTTGTCCCAGTTTGTACGCTCTTTCGGACACTGCGTTCCACTAAAAGAGCCAAAGGCTTCAGAGCCAAAGCGGAGAGGACAAAGAATGCTTATCGGCCTGTGATGAATATTTAATTGAGCCACTTCAACGCGTGACTCTGCTGTGCGCCGCTCTTCTCAGACAAAGGTCAAGTCCTTCCGCAAGCTGATGGTTTCCTGGATCAAGAGCAGCGGGTTCCTCAGGAGCGTGCTGCTGTCCAGCAGTCACTCGTATCACAGAGACGACCAGCAGCTTCACGGGTAATCAAATACAGAGGACAGAGGAGATGGTGCATGCTATGCATTTCTGCCACACGCATTTATATCATCCAATCGTTTTGTAACGTAATGCATTACTTTTCAAAAGTAACAATACATGCGTTACACCCTTGATGAAAAGCAACTTTTCCCCAACACAGGTCAGTAGTATTGAAATGCTGTTTTTCGTTTGCGCAGCGCTCCTCTGCGGTACCTGCTGACCCCGGCTCTGCAGAAGCAGGAGGCTCCGAGGGTGGAGGAGCTGGGCTGGACGGAGATGGAGAGGATCAGCGCGTTTCCCGGGATCTCTGACTCAGAGCAGCGCCTCTACATTCCCGGAGGAGGAGTGACCAAAGCCCTTTACACGGACTGGTACAAGCCGGCATAAATCAAACAATTCTGTCAAATCTGTAATTGTGAATCTGACCGATGGATTTGTTTTGTTTTGGGGTTTTTTTTTTTGTCTGGTCAGCTGCACAGAGGGCATCTCCATGGCAGTAATGCTGATCTTCTGCTCCGAAGGAGACAACATCCCCGACGCGTTTGCTCTTGTCAACCATCTCAACGACTGGCTTCATCTGCTGGAAAAACCTGTAAGTGCCAGAAAATCGATTCGAAACCGACAACGGCACGTTACCTTTAGAAGCATGTGGTTACAGAAGTGAAGGTTTTTCTGTCTGGCTTGTTGTTCTCCTCCTGTCAGACACAGGGGTCGGTGCAGTGGCGAGTTCCTCCGTCATGGAGGCTGCTGTTTGGCAGCGGTATCCCACCTCTTCTCTTCTGAACCAGAGAGATCCCCGATGGACTGACGATTGAGCGGCTGAATACACATTTTGCTTGTAAATAAGTGAGATAGCACCGAAATAAAATAAGCTGTAGTATTATTTTTGCCAAAAAATGCGTCTCGTGTTATTGTTATTTTTCTTTGTAACGCTAGTCTCGCTGACAGTTGTGTTTTCCTCGCTCTCCTCCCGGCGGTGGATGACGGGATGGCTTTGGCTCTCCGCCACCTGAGTTTCCCAGCAGAGGAGCACTTCTTGTAACGTGACGTAGCTCTGAACCTGCTGGGACCAGTTCTCTGTGACGTTCTTGTGGGAAGAAAGTGAAAACGTTTAAAGCCCCTTCTGCTCAGTTCGGCCTTTTTTTTCATTGCTGGTGCACCAAAAATGAGTTAGCAGTTCCCATCAAATCTTCACAGCACAGAGTGAAGCACATTAAATATCAAGCGCTGAAGCAAACAAAAACAACCAAGAGCTGTCCAGATCACATAACGGCCACTGGGGTTAGTACGATTTTTAGGGGTTCAAGCTTTTAGTTCGTTAGAACGGCAGAGAATCAGAAATCTCCACATAAAACCCCAACTCATTCATAACTCCTGATTATTAACACTCGATCATACAAGCCATGTAGAGCTGCATAATCATCGAATATTAAACCACTCAGAGCTGTGAGTCTGTTCAATAGGTACAATATACTTTTAAGGAGTAAAAGAGACCTTCGCTGTGAAGAATATTTTATTAAAGACTAATAACTACTAAAAATTCTGATTTTAGTGATTCTTTATCAGTAGTTTGCGCATACAGTTTATACAATTATAAATGAGAAAAGATATAACATTTATTGCTTAAATAGGCTAGTTATATTTGCTGTAGGTCATATTTTGTAACAGCTGCTTTGGTAAATTATATAATTATTATTATTATAGCAAGGTTATTATATCCACCTGATGGAGGGCTATTTGGTGATATTGTTTTATTTGTGACCAAGGTTTTTATTAAAATCATGAAGGATTTGAAAAATATATTTTAAAAAAAGCTTGCGGGTTTGTCCGAGGTCTTCCTGAACTGCGGTGCATTCTCATCATAGTTTGTGCTTATCCACCGATCCTAATGTAGGCCTACATATAAATAATATACGAATGAGTATTATTCAAAAGCGCAATAAAATCTGAACTCATTAAACTAGATTTAGGACTATATCGTTAATCAGAGCAGCACATATACGGCTCTGATGGCCAAGCGTTTGATTGTAACTCAATCTAACTAGTTTAAAAAAAAATCTTTGCTAAGTGATTGTAATTAAAACCGCTGCAGTTAGTGCTTAACGTTTCCGTAGTACAGCCAAACAGCGTAGATCATTCATAAAAATTTATATTAAAGCGCATGCTCAAGTGTATAGACCAGTAAACTATGCTGATTATAAACCAATGAAATCGGGGATGGGCGGGGCCTCGGACAATCCCACCGGCTGCACTCTCAAATCTTCACTATCTGAAGTCATGTAAAATAACATTTCAGAGCCTGGACACTCGGGGGTCCTATAAGAGGGATAAAACATAAAAACGACTTTGTCCAATCGGCTAGAAAAATTGGTATGCAGTGTCTGTGCCTATGTATCTACAACGACGTCTGCGTATCTCAAAAAAACATGGCCGCCAGTGAATTTTGAGCTCTGATGCATTTTTCACAAGCGCAAAATGTAACTTTTCACAAACACACAATGGTTATGTTTCACTCCTCTTTTAAACATCCACCTCAAGTTTAAAAAACCCCCAAGCACTTGTGAGGGACGTTTATATGGACAGACCCTCGACCTCAAAGAGGACCAACAAATCTCCAGGCCTCTCCATGGACCGAACGGTGATACCTTTCACTCCCAAACAAGAACTATTTTCTGTGATAAAAATCCTGTCAAATACTACTGTGAATACATTTTAAGTAATAATAATTATTTTATTTTACGGTTACACCTATTAGTTGCTCATTAGTGCGCATATTACTAGAATATTAGCCATTTATTAATACTAATTGAGCACATATTAATGCCTTAATTCTACCCAATACCTAAACTTAACTACTTATTAATAAGCAGCAAATTAAGAATTTATTGAGGGAAAAGTCTTAGTTACCAAGTGTTACCAAAAACGGCATTTATTACAGTAAATGTGCTTAACTGTAATGAAAATAGCCCAAAAAAGCTCAAAGCTAATAGTATGATGACTAGGTTAGTCTAGCGTGGGACCGTTTGGAAGAAGTGAAAGAACCAACACAGTGTTACAGAAACTAAATGATAGCAGTTTTATTCATGGATCCTACTCTTGGATAAAGAAAAGTAAGACTCTTCAACACTCAGACACTGCTGGTTTGTTCTGTGTGTCTCGACCAAATGCAACGCCTGTTCATCATTTTGTACAAATGTTTTTGTTTTTACATCTCGTAAGGTACACTATGTACACAATGTGAGCACTCTTCAGCATAAGACGTCATCTAACAATCTCACAAGCTGGATTTGAGCATAAAGCCCTGTAGATATGATAGGAAATTTCAAGTAATTTCATATAAAAAATAGAGCATTTTCATTTTGCCTCTGAAAAAAAGTTGTCTAAAAATACAATGTGTGAACAGCATTAGAAATGCATAGACCTACTTCAGATCCTGCTGCTTTTTCCGACAAAACAAAAAGCGAAAAAAAAAAAAAAAGACACAAAATAGGTCCAACGAAATTAAAACCGATCCAAACCATGGCGCTGCGATGCTGTCCTTGTGATATTACCGAGTTTCCTCCACAGGTATAGTGCTGGTGTGTGCTGTTGTTCAGAGTGGAGGAACTTTGTCGAAGAGTTCATGCTGTAAACGACTTCTGAAAACACAGAGGTGGAGAGCATTATGGGATGGAGATCGCTTGCTGAGGCTGCCATGGAGTTAGGAGTCACTGGTTGTTCTCGCTCTGTCGATACAATCACAAATCACAGTCAAATGTGTCATATAGCACATCACAACCTTCAAGGGTTACTTCACTCAAAAAAAACGTTCACTTGCCCTCATTTGGTTCTAAACCTGCAGGACTGACTGAACACGCAGCAGAACTGCTGACGTTCCCTGCCGAGCTCCACAACACGGTGGGAACTGAAGCACTACTATCTGGGACCTCATGAACAACCGAGTTAAACGTAACGGACAATAAAGGCATTTTTTTGAGGATTAGGCCTAAGAATGAGGCTGAATACTGCCAACCCCCAATGATTCAAAAATGCACAATGCAATTAGATTCTTAGTCTATGACGCTTCAAAGCCATGATAAAAATATCTACTCTGACTCGTCGATAAAAAGAGAACAAGCAGGTTTAAAGAAACAAGCCACTTTTATGATAATATGCTCCCCTGGAGTTAAAGAGTTGAGTTTCACTGTTTTTAAACCCATTCAGCCGATCCCTGGGTCTCACGGTAGCACTTTTAGCTGTAGCTTAGCATAGATCATTGAATCTGATTAGTTCAGCAGCAGTTCCTCGATTGTTATGCTGGAACGAGAGTATACTTCCTAGTCATATCGGCCTAGGAAACTTTTCATTTTCCGTCAGTCTTAGTACGCGATGTAACTACAGAAGAGTCAGGTTTTAAATAGGAAAAATACTGAAAATACTCCTCTGTCATTTTTGAGAATGATGCTGATTCAATGATCTATGCTAAGCTACAGCTAAAAGTGCAGAGATCGACTGAATGGATTAAACTGTAAAACTCAACTGTTCAGCTCTAGAAAAGGGCCTATTTTTGAAAAAAGTGGCATATTCCTTTTAATATCCCAGTATTACAGATAACTTTGCATTCACGTTTGCATGCATTCAACTTTAAACGTTCATTGGTAACGCATCTGTGCTAAATGAGTGACAGAATGATCATTTTTTTGAGTGATGCCTTTAAAAGGCACAGGGCTCCAGACTAACATCTGAGAGAAGGCTCCAGCGCCACCAAGTTCAGATGATGGTGAAACTAGGAGCAGATTTGGTATATCAAATTTGTGATTTATGATTCTGGCTCACACAGACATGCTTTACAATCATAAATGCTTTCAGTCTGAATTTGAAACATGTTCCCAAAAGTAAACCAATTAGATGTTTATCAAAAAGGTGTAACTTATCTCAAGAACAGCCAGAACAACTTTAATTCAGATGCTGAAACCATCTCTGCACCTCTGTGAAGAGTTTAGAAGTTAGTCTAAGATCGTTGACTTCTACAGAGTGTGTGTGAACCTGGCGTCACGTCTGTATGCCCGAATGAGTAGTGTGGTCCAGTAACACTTGTTTCGTTTGCCGTTCGATGTTTCTCATATGCAGTTCTTATGAGTCTGGAGCCCTGTGGTACATTCAATGTTTGTGCAGTTTATCCTTTAAGCTCCGCCTCTGATTGACAGTCTATTAGGCATATAGCTAGTTAATGCCCCAGCATGCAGCAGGGACATTAACGACAGACCAAGCTCTTATGACTGCTCTGGGAAAATGGTATTCAGTATTGGTAAACTCATTTTAATTTGCCCCTGTGCTTCAGTTTGTGTGAGTGAGTTTGGACCAGTTGTTCTCCTTTGTCTGAGAATACGTCGAAAGGCTTTCCTAAGGCTTTCCTTCTTCACCTGACCGATGCCAATATTTATCCATCCAATGACAAATATTTAGTGGGATCATTGCACAGTTGCTGCAATTCCAGTAATAATAAATAAAGAAATAAATACCGCAAACCTGAGTGTGACTAAGCTGGGCAGGAAGGCAAGTGAGTGAAGTTTTATGCTTAAAAATCTTGTTACGCATGCATCTTTTTTGGTCAGATTCAAACAAAACTTATACGTTAAAAAAACCCGAAAAAACAAAACACACTCTTATCTCACTCTGCAGAACGTGTTGCACGCAAACCACACACACACACAATTCAAGTATTATTGCACTGTGGCTGTGTCAAAAACTACAAATTTCCTCCATTTATCGATCACCTTCAAGTTTAAGCTCAGCACAAATCTACACTTCTCAAAAGACTGCGCTTTTTTGTTTCAATTAGTCATCTAGATCACAATTTAATCTCATTCGAGTAGAAAAAGCAAACGTCTACATCGGTGAGGATAACAAAAAAAAAAAAAAAAGCAGCAAAACATCACATCATGCTGAAGCTTAGTCTCGAAACGGCCGTGAGAACAGCAGCAAGCTCCAAACCAGCAGATCACCACAGCACACGAGGCCCGTGTCTGACTCTCACGTACAGCCGGAGGATTCAGAGGAGCCCGGGACAAACTCGTCTTTACAAAAATCCTGCAGATGCGCCACTGCTGCCTCATTGGGGAGGTTTCCCAACAGGGCAGCGCTCGCTGTGTCACGTACAGCAAATACAGCCCAGGCTGCAACCACAATATGAGACACAGTTACACACACCCCGACACAACTCACAATCACTGAGCGATCGGGTCACATTTCACACCAAAAATGAACGAATCAGGTATTAGCTAACGAAAAAACGAATCCCCCATGTGTAATGTAAAAAAAAATTAAACTCGCTGCAACAAGCAAGCAATGATGTATCGATATTAAGGTCATTTGTGAAGTACATTTGTATAGACCACAGCACTATTTGTTTTTTTTTAAGAAATCACTGTATACAGCAATGAGCATAAAGGGGTAAAATCTGCTTGTTATGATAATGCCGCAATGCAAAAAACCCCCAAAAAGCTCTAAATAGGCCATCAGAGCAATGATCACCCTCAATCTGACTGCATCTGCATTTCACTAACCAACTCGAAGCTACTCGATTTAGATCAGGGATGTTACACCAGCGGACTGCTTTCTGAAATCTAGCCCTGTTTGTCTGTCACACGCACCAGTTAAGATCACTCGTGATGGGGAGAGTGCAAACATGTACAAAATAATTATCTGACATTATACTGGACAACATTTATTTGATTATATTCATATTATCACGAAAGATAGATATTGTCAGTGGTTCACCAAAATTAAAAGTTTCATTCAGCATTTAAAGTCAGTTAATAATCAATTAATCAAGTTTAATAAACTACCAGATGATATGGGTGCACCTCAAATTAGTATATGGTGAAAACTTTTTTTTTTAACTTATTTCAAAAAGTGAAACTTTCATGTATTCTAGTTTCATTACATGTAAAGTAAAAGATTCCAAAAGTTTGGTTTAATTTTGATGATTGGATCTTACAGTTCACAGTCAAAAATCGTGTTTATATGTGAGATTCATTAGATGACCTAATAATGGTGAAGACTGCTGATTCGACAATGATCCTGAAGATCACTGACACCCTCCACAAAGACAGAAAGTCACAGAAGGGTTGCTGGGACAAGACCACTTCATCATATTTCTTAGGAAATATTATAACATTTCAAGTGGATTCATGACCAATAAGCTCAAATCATCAAAATTAAAAAATTAAAAAAAACAAAACGTTTGAAATGAATCTAGAATATATGAAAGTTTCACTTTTTGAAATGACAAAAAAAAAGGTTTTTTTGAGATGCACCTGTATATATAACATATAGCAAAATGTAATTTTTTCCTAGCTAACTATCAAGCTATTGAGACTGAACGGCCTTCCTGTGTTAAATGTAATGTTATAGGACGCTGCCATTGATGCCATTTGAATCCAACACAGACATTATAAAGGCTTAAGAGTTTAATTGCACTGCTTCTGGAGGGACTACTAAATCATTTGCTATAACTGACCCACAATGCAATGGTCTGCCCAAAGCATGAAACACTAGCATAGTGGTTGGACAAAATAATGTGAAGATCCGATTATTCTAGGGCTTAATATCATTTGTGCAGACCACAGTGAAAAGATTGAGATTATCTTTTCATGTCTATATTCCCTAGGTGGTAAAATAAGCCGTGTTGAGGCATTTAGTACAAGTCGTGGATAAAATGAGTGACTGGCCAGACTTCCAACCAGGATAAACCATAGGAACCTGTTTAGCAGGACCGTTCAGTATTTTAAGATCAGCAGTCTTTACGATTATGACTGCATGTACAAAGCATGACAAGACTTCATCGGCAAAGTGATAGAAAACCTCGTATTCACCTTAAAGACCCCGTTTCCACAAAAACCGATGGCAGAGAACTTCGCAACTGCTCGTACTTATTCAGATACATACGTTAAAATGCAAAATATATGGATTCGTGATCAGAAAACAGACAAAATATGAGCTTTAATATCTGCTTTAGCCAGACAAATTACCTGACAATCAGCTAACTTAAATATCATCAAACCACTTCGACAGCGTAAAGCAACCGGAAGATGTTTTCATAGACGACATTCAACTGAAACCATTTAGAGAGCCGCATTGCATGCACATTGAAGAAAAACACTTTAATAAAGCAATATTCCCAGGTGCTCACATTATTTTGTCCAACCCCTGTATACCCCGATGTCACGAGTCTGCAAAAGGCTTGATCTCTAAACGGATCAAACAATAAAATAGTGACTATAGTCATGCACAAGCATCTGAGATACTGGATCGAGTGATATTATGAGAGCTGAGCGGGGTGAAGAACTAAATACACATGAACAGACATGTTGAAATGATTCATTGTGTCAATGAGGGAAGAACACATTAAAACAACCACCAAAAAAACTAAATGAAACAAAAAACACACACACACACACACACACACACACACACACACACACACACACACACTCCATCCAGACAGACTAGACAGTTTCACCTTTTTCTTTTCTTATCAGGGTCGTTGATCCTGGGTTTTGTCTGCTTCTGAGTCTTCTGCGTGGGGTTGGAAATCTTCTCATCTCTATGCCTTTTGCGAGCACTGGAGAAAAAAAAAAAAAAGATTAAAAAAAATAAATTAAGGTATGCTGAAAATCGAATACTCTTAACACACAGTTGTAACAAGGTCTCGTTTCCAGTAAAAAGTATTTTTCCTATCCGTCATCACTAAATGCATCTCTGCACAGACAGAAAGAAAAAATGAAACAAAGTGACAAAGAAACTGAAAGAATGTCTTGACTCATGCTGCTGCTGTGGTTTGTTAGGACAAAACCTCAGATAAATATATGGAAGAGATAAAGACCTCAAGGTGTCAGCCTCGATAAGCAATTGCTATGGAAAATGTTTAAATCTACTAACAAATTGGCAGAATCTTAGCGCAACACTTGTCTTTTTAGGACCATTTAGGTGTTTTGCAGAGTGACACTTTCTTGTCAGTTAAGCACATTTCTTCCCAACATTTTATTAACATAATGCATATTGTATTGTTTTATATATTTCATATATTTTTATATATTCTACAGTAAAACAAGATCATAGTAACGTGCATTTAATTCTGCGTGTTCTTAAAGTAATATCACCACATATATACATATATAAAATCTAAAAATGTAAATACGCCTTCTTTTCTTAAAGCCACATATTTGAGGAGAAGTAACGTATACAGTGTCTTGCTACACACTTCGCTCCAGCATCTCTGTCTGCTTCTTTATTGGGTGTCTCCAAGCCGGTTTTCTTCGCCGTCTTCGGGTCCACCGCGTCCTCCAGACGAGACGGTTTGCTGCCGTTGTAGCGTTCTGTGCATTTAGGAGGCTGTGGAGGCGGGGGGGACTCGGACAGGGGCTCCTGGTCCTCTCTGGAGAGCTCTCGCCACTGTTTCTGCAAGCGCGTAAATAAACAAATCAATACCTCCCGCATAAACACACACGCAGTAAATCTAGCACGGGCTCCGGGTAATAATAAATCTTGTTGAAAATACTCTGGCGATGACATGCCTGCACAGATGAGTCTCCCATAATGTACTTGGCACCTTCCAGCACAGCCATGTACGAGAAACGCAGCTGGTCGGGGGTCTGAATCAAACCCATCCTATACTTCCTCATGTCTAGGAGAATCTTTTTGATGTCCACAACCAGCGGGTCTTTCCTTTTGTCCATCTGAACACATCAGTCACAGAGGAAAAGCAAAGCAGTGGTTAATTGGGTGACGATCAGAAAAAAACAAACAAACCCAAAAGCGCTGAACCTCATGAGAACACAATACTGCAAGTCTAAATGTCTTTGGAAGTTCGAAATTTTCATCCAAGATATTTGCACATTAAAAAATAACTTCACATGATGCGGCATCACTAGAAGATGTATGAAGTCTAATCATATGAGTTTTTTGGTAACAAAATTTAAATGACCCCATATTTTACTCACCCTCAAGCCATCCCAGGCCTATGTGTCTTTCTCCTTTTAGATAAACAGTCTACGTTTTTTTGTTTTTATGTATCCTGGCTCCTCTAAGCTTGGTTATGCTGGTGGATAGTGCCGATTAATTTGAAGCTGAAACTAACCTATACACCTTCAGGGGCTTATCACATGGCCTCTGAAGCAGATCGATGGGGTTTTGTAACAAATGTATTTATAGTTTTAAAATTATAACGTAAATAACTGCGAGAAGGCCGAGTTCCAGCTTCTTGGCTGGAGTTATGTATGACGAAATTCTGCACTCATTTACGTTACCATTTTAAAACTATAAATATTTTTATTACAAAAACACATGCTTCAGAGTGGTAATAACATTGTCAAACGACTTTCAGTGACCTACAGTCCATATAAAACCTGAAAATTGCAGAAAGATTTTATTAATTCCTAGTTTTAGTGAGCCAACTCACCATGACGAGACAAGTGTCGACCAAAGAGAACGTCCCCGATCGGCCGATTCCTGCACTGCAGTGGACGACTGCTGGACCCTGGTCCATCCCCAGCGAGCCAGACTCCCGCACCTTAAACAGGAAATTGAGGAAGCTGGCTGGGGATTCTGGGACGCCAAAGTCAGGCCATGTGGTATAGTGAAAGTGATAGATCTGTCTCGTCTCCCCCGTCTGAGTGAAGAAATTCATCATAATTACAAAATGAACAAAACAGAACAGACGAGAATTATATCTAACGCTAACGCCGCTGCAATTCAAAACTGCACGAGAAGATATCAGGTGACATTCTGTGAGCAAGATCGTGACTTTCGGTGGTCAGTCAGGTGTGAAACTTACATTTGCGTTCTGGAGTTCCAGCACTCTGGTGGTGTAATATGACTTCACGTCCTCAGACACTAGCGTTACCTCAAAGCGGGTGTCACGGAACGACATCTCTCGTTCTTCTTGAGTCGGCCAATATTGTGCACACTTTTCCTGCAGTAAGACGTAAAAGATTCAAAGTAGAACAAATAATGCATTTCTTTTGTTTTAAACTCATCTGCGAATGCTAACACCTTCCTGATCTTTCCTGAAATGTTGCATTAAAACCCAAAGGCTGGTAGAGATTGTGAATTTAGATACAACAGCTGGCATTGAATGTGAGGTCAGTGAATTAATAAGGGAAAAAAAACAGAAAACAAAGATTCTACATAGAGAGATGTGATAGTCTTATGACTACATCACTACAAATAAGAGGGGCAGTGTACAATGTCCAAAAACATATGACTGTGTCAAAACATTGGCTGGTTATTTTAATTTAACTGTCCAAAATATTATTATAAGTTTCAGTTACACCCACAAATGGCATTTGTCACCAAATATGTAATTATAAAGATGATAAAGATATTCTAATCGATTTTAAAAAGGGAAAATACCTTTGACAAATATCAGTTTTGAATTTTTAACAGCGATTAAATCATGTTCATCATAAAATATTATATTATATATTAAATAAAATATTATTTGAATCCGCTTATTTTTTTAATTTTAATTTATTCACCCTAAATTCAAATCACAGTACTTTATTTTTAGTCATTTTAGCACTTTCAAGTAGTTGTAATTCAATGTTTATTTTCAGAGATTTTTCTCATCTAATATTTATGTTATTTGAACTTTTATTTCAATTATAACAACCATTTTCAATGGTTATGGATGCAACACTGCACTCATACACGTATATTAGTTCTTAAATGATATGCAGCTTACTTAGGCGCTGCTGAGCTCTGTAATATGAACTAAGAGACGTACTTTACATTTTATTATAGTATGAACGCGTGTGGACTGGAGGCTGAAAGCCCTTAGTGTGGTGCTTTTAAGGAGAAAAGCTTTGGATCAATGATGCTTACCGAGCCTTTCTCTATTACTCTGTTGAGCATTATAACAGCTTTGGTCTTCTGCTCCCAGATCATGAGCCAAAAGTGACCACAGGTGTTTCTCAGAGGACCCTGACAATACAGAAACACACACACACACAAAAAAAAGTGGCGAATTAGTTGGGACGGGCCACAACAGTCACAAGAACGCGTCTTACGTAATACAGCTCCCGGGGAAATTTGAACCCAGCTCCAGACTAGTTTTTTCATATCTTTCGTAAGACAGATAAGAAGACCAGTCACTGGTTTTGAAAAACACGTCTCACAAATCTCTCTGCAAAAATCATATAATGCCAAAAAGTCTAGCACACCTACACACAAAAAAAAAAATCAAACCAAACCTGCATCTCAAATGGCTGACTAATGTTTTTGAGAGCGTGTGACCTTCGAAACGCTACCTACACAGTTTGGTCGTAATAGACATTTGTAAAGCCTGCCAGCTGCCTACATCATCCTGTAGTAACATCTCTCTGAAGTAACTGCCAGCGATGGAGCGTAACTTTTAGGTGCTGATAAGAGTTTTACTAAAAGCTGCTAAGTAGTTTACGATCTTGTTCTGTGTGTCTGAGCAAAGCCATTTCACCGCTGGTTTCTAGAAGGGGACCGTCCCTGCAATTAGTCCACTGAAAATAACTTCAGGCAAAAAGTGCCTGCTTAAGGCATCTTAGTCACACGTCAAAACAAAACCGCTCTCGCTCTGAAAACAATTAAATTATTTATTTAAGTCCTATGACTGTTTCTTCCCCCGACTCCTCAAGTTCATATGAGAGCTGGTGTCATAGTGTTGGTTTTTCCACACATTCTTATGAACAGCACGAAATACATTTTTTGCGGTTTCTGCCATTTTTGAAATCAGACTTAAAGGAACGCATCACTTTTTATTTTTAATAGGCTCATTCTCTAACTCCCCCAGAAGTTAATAAAATGAAGTTTTACAGTTTATGAACCCATTCAGCTGATCTCCGGGTCTGGCCATAGCACTTTTAGCATAGCTTAGCATAGATCATTGAATCCGATTAGACCAGTAGCATCAGGTTCAAAAACTCTTCTGCGTACTAAGACCAGCGGGAAATGAGAAGTTTAGCCTACTACAGTTCATAATCATATCATGGCCTAGAAATTGCAACTTTCAGTTTTTCTCTGGTCTAAGTGCATGATATAAATACAGAAGAGTCAAGTTTTAAATAGGAAAAATATAGAAATTCTTTGGTCATTTTTGAATGTGATGCTACTGGTCTAATCGGATTTAATGATCTATGCTAAGCTATGCTAAAAGTGCTATCGCTAGACCCGGAGATTGGCTGAATGGATTTAAAAAAAAAATGGTAAAACTCAACTTCTGGGGGAGTTGGAGAACGAACCTATTTCCAAAAAAAGTGTAGTGTTCCTTTAAGACCACGTTTTTACAGAATATGTACATACAAATCGAAATCTGCTAATAAACGCAACGTTCAACATTTTAAGGACCCACTCACCTGGGTAAGTATGTATCTTCTCTGGGCTTCCTCCATCACCACCAGGCTGGCATTGATGTAGTCATTTTCTGTGTTTTCTAATTTCACTCGACTGTGGTCAACTGATATGTTTGGGGGAAAAAAAATGCAAACAAAGTCAAACGCGACATTACAGGCCGGTTGCGTTACAAAGACAGGAGACGAATCCTAAACTTACACGGGCTGACATCTCTGTATCTGTTCCGATTGCGATTCTCTGGATACTTGGCCACTTTAAAAGCACATTCGTGTGATTGGTTGCGTATTTCCTGGAAAAGAAATGCATTCAGACAATGAGCATTTCCCGGAAACTGCCTTCAAAACAACAGTTCAATTAGGCCATTATGGATTCATTTTCGTTTCATTTGCCCAAGCCCATGCCTGCAAAACCCAGAAGAGGAAAAACACATTTACAAGAAATTAGCTGATCGTGTCAGTAGCGACCGACCAGCATCCAGAAGTAGTAACGTAGTATTACTGGAAACATAAATCGAGGAAGCTACATATTGTTTATTTAGTTACACATAAACTCACCCAACGCTCAATTCTGAACGAGGCCCATAAAAAAAAAATATATGGCCTGCAAGTGCTTATTTAACACAATAGTGGTAAACAATTTTAAAAAAAATTATTAAATGATTTTAATACTTTTAAAGTAGTACCGGCATATTTTATTTAATGCAATGCCAGCAGCTTTTTCATGGCAAAAACTAATATAACGAATACAATAAAACAGTTCTGTATGATGCAAAATGTAAAATCAGGAATGTGTTAAAGCTGTCCTGTTGTTTTCAGCGGCTAGGACGACGTTTATTCAGCTATAATAGGAAAACGTAACACTTTCTGTTTATAGTAAATAAACGTGTATAAGTCAGAAATAGCGAACAGCTGTTATTTGTATAAACGAAGGGAACGTATTGCACTGTTGTCATAAGAAGCCTGTCCCGAAATCTAGTGCGTTGCCTTCAAAATCAGTGCCATTCATGTCAGGTTAAAATGTTATATACTGTAAGCAGTTATGATACATTAGGACTTCGATCTCAGGCTAACGTTACATGTAGTTAAATTTAGACTACATTAATGTGCTGTCTGTTATTAGGGCAAAACAATACGTGTAGTAATAAAAAAAAGTTAAAGTTAAACAGCCCACGGTGCCCAAACATGTTGTGTGTGTAGTTGGTTTACTATTTATTCAGGCGCAGTTACAGTTTTACTCACAACACCGGAGTTTACAGCAGAACTACCACAATAACATCCCGGCTTCACAGCTTCACTTTCATTTGATCCAATTTCAGCAACAGTCAAAAGGAGAACAGCGACGGCACGCGGAGTTAAAGTTTGTAAAGTCACAAGGAGACACGAAAAGATTTTTCTGTCACGGCTAAATGTAGATTGCGTGGCTCACTAGCATGCTAGCCGTCTTAGCTTTACTTACTAAATAAAGGTTCTGCCAGCGGCCCTCTGAATCTATGTCCTCAAACTCCTGCTCCATGTCTGCGTCAATTCCTTCCGCTCAAAGCTTGTTTTTTTATTATTGAGAATGAACGTCACAGCGGTGGAAATCGCTCATTTCTCGTCCCCGCACTGAACCGCTGATAGAGTCTGTCACTGTTTGTCCGCGTCGCTGACATTTGCGACGAGAAGCTCAGTCCGCTGCGCATGCGCGGAGAGGAGAGCGGCGATGGCCTGCGCATGCGCGCTCGAAGGCGCCTTCAAGACGTCAGAGCGGAGCGAATGTCAAACATCTTTCGGAAATGTTTATTTATTAAAAGTAGGACTGTTTTGTGTTATAGTGTGATATCCGGTTCTCAGATGTATTTCTTGTTGACATAAATGGACGAGAAAAACTAAATCCTTTGTAAAAATAGGTTATGGAGCATTATGTATCAAATTAGACACTCATTGTTACCGAATCAATGCAAAAAAAAAAAAAAATCTAATATTGGCTAATAAACTTTTTCCTGATACACATTTCTAGCATTAGTTATTGTTTTATAAGTAAATATTATAAATAGTATGATCAGTGGCACTGCATGCAAATATCATAGCTTAGTTAATTTACATCATTGAACTAGCCTACTGAATAAGAAATTACCTTTAATCGTGGGAAAAATCAGTGCTCCTACAAATACTGCCAGCATTGCAGGCAGTAAAATTAAAGTAAGTGAAGTTTTTTGGGATAGCTGATGTCCTTTTGTAGTCTGCAATGTGTGCTTTTTGCAAACACTGATGAATCTAGTATTAAAAATGTAAGAAAATACAGTCCTCAAGCTCAAACCAGCTCACACGAAAAATACCATCGAAACTGAATTTCATATTTATAGTAAATAATATGAACATTTTTTGAAACATTCTATAATAAAGTACTTGAATTAATTTGTTGTGGTAATTCTACAGTTGCTGTGGTGATATAACAACTATATATAATTAATCAGATCACTTTAAACTGTAACTGTAAGTTTTCTACAACTATAGGATATATATTATACTACAGTACACTCCAGTTTACCGTAAAAGCTAAAGTAAAGCCTGCTACAGTGTTTATTACAGTTAACACTACAGGATGCTGTAACATTCACTAACAAAGTGACTAAACATATATACATATACTGTATACCAGAATATATATACAGTGTGATGCTTATCTAGCGGTTCAAAAATAGTATAGTATTTACTGTAAATTACTGTAATTGTTTTATATGTGGGAGAACTTTTTTTCAAGCATGTTTGTCAAACTCTCCTATGTTTCATTTTTTTGTAGTATTTCATGCAAAAACATTGAATCGCTTTCAGTGTATGTTCGGTCTTGTCTTGAACCGTTCCTGCTACTTTGAGTAACTCTGACTCTTTGACAAGTGGGGGTGCTGTTGCTTTAAGATCAGACTACTGTTTCGAGGACGATAGACCCAAAATGAGTGTTTAACAGACTTATGTCAGTCCAGACATTGACCGAGAAAAAACAGAGAAGAGCAGAAGCAGGAGACAAAGAGATGATGGCAAAGAGCAACAGAGTTTATCGAACAATCTCGTAGATGTGCGTGTCTCAATGTTCAGCACAAATTCAAACATTTCATCTTTATCTATTCATACAGACAACGGTTCATGAAACCCCACAAGCATGAGATTAAACAACAGTGAGAATACATGAGCAAGGAAAAATCGATAAGAAATATAAAATATAGAAACAAGATAAATGAATAAACAATAAAAACACTAAATAAAAAATATAACGATATGAATGATCAAAATAATCAAGTGATAAAAGCAAGCAAATAATTCAAAAATGATCCAATGATAAATCTGGTGAATGACTAATGATTATAAAACGATTCTGTAATAAATGATTAAAAATGAATTTAAAAAATCAAACGTAAAACACAACGCACGCATTTTGCGAGTGAGGATCCTTCGAGGAAACCTTTTTGCTTAATTGCAGGTCAAATAAGTCTGTCAACATTGCTTTTATTTTCACTTGATAACCTCCACGCATACCTTAAAGCAAAGCAGCAACTGACAGCGAGCGGATGCAGTTTTTTGCACTTGTGTTTTTCTACAAACTTCAAAGAAAGTACCAAGCCAAAAGTGTAAAAAAAAAAAAAGAAGTCAGCAACCAGGATGTGGTTGACAGCAAGACATTTTGGAAACAGATAGATACAGACATTATTTCCCTCCTTAAAACATAAGATTTCTCGACATTAAGGGTTGCTTTGCAAAATCTCTGTTCAAAGCCTCTGTGTTTGTGCACCCTCCATCAACGAAGATCTTTCAGGAGGGCTTGATGAACTTTGACCTGCTTCCTCCATTTCCACTCGTTCAGCTTTAGGTTCTTTTTTTCCTCGGGTGCATCTTATCCCTCCAATTATAAACAGGACCCCGGAGATCACAAGCAGCAGAGACAGTGCCACTACCTGAAGCATGAAAAAAAAGTGTTACCATTTAAAGCAAACGACGAAATCTTTGCTACATTAATTTGACGACTCTCATCTTGCTCCACATCAAACAGAATTAAATCATCTCGTCGATTCACTCACCTGCGAAATATTTCGAAAGCCAAAAAACTCCCTTTGCTTTGCGGTGATGTTGCCATACTTCATAAAAGGCTCACACCATGTTGTTGAAGCAGATATATCCGTGTGGACCGTCAGTCCTTCCCAGGAGGTCCGTGCACAGGCGAAGTACTGTCCGTCGAAGAACAGCAGCAGGACCCAAGTACCAGCAGGAATGATGCAGGTTATAGTGGAGAGCAGACACTTGCTTTTGCACTCCGGGCTATGAATATAAAACATGAGTGTGCTGGAGAACAGAGCAGGAACCAAAAAATATGCCAAGGAAAACGCCAGGTTCGTCTTTGGATCACAAGGACATGCAAAGTCCATCTCCACGAGTTTCTCAATCAGCACCATTAAAAAGCCAGTTATTACATTTGATCCAGTATGACTTTTCATCACCTGTTTCAGGTTTTGTACCCACGCCTTGCTCATGTCTGCGTTGTTAAGGTCGACTAAAACTGAAAGTGACTGCACATGCACCCTTTCACATCTTCATATGTCTCTCTCGTTACTTTGACGGAACTGAGTGGCACAATACAACCTGAGCGACAAGCAACTTAGTCAACCGGCCAATTTTCAGGAGTCTCGTAAATATGGCTTTTATGGGAGTTTTTTAAAGGGTGTTTTGACTGTACTTTAGTTTGAATTGATTTTGAATTAATTTAGTCATTATTCACCGCTGTTTTAAGCCTTTATGACGTTCATCTGTTAAACACAAAGAAGATATCTTAAGGAAAATACAGTGGTTGTTACACTATCCAATAAATGACACTTACGGACACTGATGAGGATTTGGAGAGACTTTATTCTACAAGACTGTACTGTTTATGATAATGAACTGCGCTGAATATTCAAACGAACATAACAAAAAAACTTTAGGTTAAACATACATTATACAATAAATCATTTATTGGTAGATAGATAGACAGATTTTGATAGTTTGATAATGAAAGTGTTTTACGGACTTCAATAATTGATTATGGTTATAATAACAGACCATGTCAGATGCAATATGGGGCATGCAAGATTACGGAAACAAATGTACATGCTCAAGAGCATGTTTTTGTATTCTCATCCATAAACGAGCATGTAATTTTAAAAATTAATTTATTTACTTCATGTCTTATCAGATAAAGCAATAGCCAACAATACACTGTATGAGTTAAAATGATTATGCCAAAACACATTAGGTTATTAAATAAAGATCGTGTTCCATGATTTTAAATTTCTTACCATAAATACATAAAAGCGTATTTTTTTATTAGCAATATGCATTGCTAATAACTTCAATTGGACAACTTTTCTCCATATTTTTTTTTGCCCCCTCAGATTCCAGTGGCTTCATTTATAAAATGTTGCACAGAAATGGTCAAATCTGGGTGCACCTTTATAAATATCTTGGCCAAATATGATGTATAAATCTCAGTTTTGTGGTTCAGAGTCACATATAGTTTTACCACCGGCACCTTTCGATGACACTGGGCTGGGCTGTGAAGCGTGGTCAAACGTAGCAGAGGCCACAATTACCCGGGCTGCTCAAAAGCTCTACCTTCACGTGTTCGTAATCTAATCAAATTTGTAACATCGACAAATGTGGCCAAAAAGCAATCTTTTCTCAATCCCATTGACTGTAATGCACGAAATCTCTCAATTGTTTGATAAATCCATAGGATTACGTTTCTGCATCACGCAGTTTTACTTTGGAGCTTGAAGTCAAATTAAACAACGTTAAAAATGGGGATGTGAGAGCAAAACTCAACCCAGGGTAGAGAGGCTGAGTGAATGTGGTCTGGACTCATTGACATTGCTTCAGAAACACTGTAGAAGGACAGAGCTCCTGCACCGTGATCCACATACACTCCTATTCTCTGGGAACTGGACGCTACAGGGAGCTCGGTCTTTTCTTCTTGTGCCAAAACGTACATGCTTTCCAAGTATACTCTCATAATCAGTCCCCATGCTCCATCTCTTACATGACACTGCTATAGAAACATCAGCACTCCCGCTCCACTCCAGCTCCCAGAAACAGCGTCCACACACACACTCTCGCTACACGACACCCGAGGATATCCAACACAGAATATTCTACCGCAAGCTATTTGAGCGATCCGTTTTTGGATCCAGATGGAAATCTGACAGAGACGAAACACATCATCAGACCCTTTCCGTGACACTTTAAAATCAATTATTTGAGATGCTTGAGAAGGAAATCTTTGAGATGTTTCTACACATTCATTCAAGTCAATCTATGGCAAGTTGGAAATTGATGGGATATGACTTTTCAAGTTACACACCTGAAGTGACAATCCTGAGTGTGGTCTAATTACTAGCGTCACGTTTATTGGGTGGGAATAATCTGGATGCATTTCACTGGGGACAAACCAACAGACTATAGTCATTTAAACAGTAATATTAAAAAAACAGTTCATGCAGGTTTTGAGCTAGAATGCAGAAAATGTAATGCTATTCTGTCATTTCCACACTCTCGTGTTGTATGACTTCGGTGGAACCCAAATTTAATGTGAATTAATGTGTAATTAATGACATTTTCATTTTGGGCTGAACTGTTTTGATTCATTTGAAATCAATTTTTGAATCATTTTAGAGTGAACTGAAAGGAATCTGAGGAAGACAAACCATTATTCGCATTAAAATCTATAAAAATGAGTCCCAATAATTCAAACATATTAAATGCATCTTTGGTGCGTCAACCTGCCAAAAAAAGGGGTGGAGCCAACCGCTATATAAATCATTTTATGACGCTTACGTTCGGATCGTAGAAATGCCACTAACTGACATTAACAATCTGTGCACACAGCTTCAAATTAAATGCATGAATGACAGGGAATACCAGTTACTGAAGGAATACTGTAGCTTTATGAAGCCCTTCAGCATTGCATTGGACATCCTACAGGAAACGTGAGGAAACTTGTTTTTATGGAGCACTTCAACCAACACTTGAAGTTCTAATGGACAAAACTTTAGCAATGCAAAATGGCCTTTCACAAATGACCACTGGGTTGCCGTGAATAATTGTGGGAGCAACTAAAACTCGCTTTGACACAACAGTTGACCCCAAGGAAGCTCTACTGGCCGCCGTCTCGCTTTCTAAGATTTGTTTGACTTCCCTTTTTGCTGACTTTTTTCCCCTAAATGTTACTTAAATGACTGAACCATATTTTCTTTAATTTCATTTTTGTACTGAAAGCTGTGTCTGGTTCTATAGTTATATAGAGCCAATACATATCTGTCTTGTTGTTGTTGCCTAAGTGGATTAATTTAGTCTTTTTAGAGGCATATATATATATGTCTCTGTTTGATCTGTTTTCTTTCTAAGCAGTTAGGCTATGTTTAGCCTATATGTTCATTTCTGTGGTCTAAAATGACTGAGGTTGAAGGGCTGGTCCTCTAACTGCAATTTATTTTGCAATTACTTTGTGTTGTGAACCGCTCGAATTTAAAGCGAACAAAATAATGGCAACAATAAGAAAAGAAAAAAGCTTGTCATGGCATTGGAGTTTACGTATAGTCCTGCTGTGTCTGATATGAATATACCCAAGCTATTCACAGATATGGCCAGATAATCACTGTACCTCTCCCATCTTTTAACAGACTGAAATCATTTGTGATTCTGGCTGCCATTCTTTCTTGCGTTGTCTTAAGCCTTCACTTTGCCAAATACTGGATGTCAAATACTCTGCAGTACATTTTGGTGAAAGTTACTAAAAGGTAATACAAGAGTGATGTAACACATTACAATTCTGAGACCGTAATATTGTAAGGTGAGGGATTACTTTTAAATGATAGTTACAAGTAATCTGTAATGTATTACAGTTTGGAAGTAACTTGCACAACACTGTTCATGAACATGTCTCCAAACCTTATAGTGATGCAAACTACAGCACACACATCTCGTACTTATTCAGAGGAATAACTGTTCTCAGTGACAGCGGCGTGTAGGGCAACTTCTTACACAAACTCTGAGGGACAGATGAAGGCACGCATGACACTTCAACAGTTCAGTGTTCGGGCTCGATGCGTTCGTAACATTGCCAGATGTGTTCTGGTGCGTTTTGGTCACTGAGAAATGCACCATTAAACCTTTAGCAACTCACTTTGCTTTTGGATTTATATCATAATTATTGATCCATTACACAAGCACTTTTAGTTGGTCATTAGCATTAGCATTGGCACATTAGTTTTAGTTGGTCTTAGATTATTTATATGATCATCAGTGACAATTCCGTGGATATTTAAAATAAATGAGGCACAGTCGGAGCTCTAATGGATGTTAAAGAAAATAGACAGAAACAAAAAAGAAAGATTCAAGACCATAAGGGGGCAGTAACTCCTCCCGAGCAGCAGGGAGCAGTAACTCCTCCCGAGCAGCAGGGGGCAGTAACTCCTCCCGAGCAGCAGGGGCAGTAACTCCTCCCGAGCAGCAGGGGCAGTAACTCCTCCCGAGCAGCAGGGGGCAGTAACTCCTCCCGAGCAGCAGGGGCAGTAACTCCTCCCGAGCAGCAGGGGGCAGTAACTCCTCCCGAGCAGCAGGGGGCAGTAATCCGCTCTCAGATCCTGTCGTCTGCGATAAAGCAGCGAGCGACGGTTTCAGTAAAGAAACATGGCACCGGTAGAGTTCACGGTTTCTGCTGAAGTTTAACCGAACAGCCCTCTGCTCTTTTATTAACCGAGTTGTGCGAGAGGGTTTCTCTGTTAAGAAGCAGCTTGGACGATGTTCGTCGCGAAAAGCATCGCGGCGGATCATAAAGATCTGATTCACGATGTTTCTTATGACTTTCACGGTCGGAGGATGGCGACCTGCTCCAGCGATCAGAGCGTCAAGGCAAGAAAATCCCGTCCCTGAGTTCAGTCCCTCTGTACAGCCCTGAACCTGCAGTGAACAGACAGACAGACAGACAGCATCGGGCGGATAAGACCGCTTACTAGGTTATGAGACACGGGACACGGCCAGAGAGAGAGAGAGAGAGAGAGAGAAAGAGAGACTTCAGTTGACACGGACCCTTTAAAAGACGTCCCTCGTCCTGTTTAAAGCTGCTTCAAGCCCCACATTACACGACAACTTGCCATTTATATAGCCTTGAAGGTTTCGCTGTGGTTCTTTAGTTTCTGTGCCACATTGTAATGACAAACAGTCTTGTCTTTTCCTCTTTTTCAACTGTTTAGGTCTGGGACAAAGGGGACGATGGAGAATGGCATTGTACTGCTAGCTGGAAGGTATCCGGTGTTTTTACTCTCTTCTTTAGGTCTAAATCTCTATTTCACCCTTAAATAACGTGGGGTACAATAGGTGCGTTGTCAAGTTATTTATGTATTTTTGTGTGCATATGACCATCTTAAATGAAACGAGCTTGAAGCGCTCAGCCAGTGCAATAGTGTTTGTGACTGATGTATGTGTGTGTGTGTGTGTGTGTGTGTTGCAGACTCACAGTGGCTCGGTGTGGAGGGTGACGTGGGCTCACCCTGAGTTTGGTCAGGTGCTGGCGTCTTGCTCCTTTGACCGCACCGCAGCTGTGTGGGAAGAGATCGTCGGGGAATCCAACGACAAGCAGCGGGGGCAAAGCCACTGGGTATGGAAAACTGGGCCGCTCTTGTTACTGTATTACTGTTGTCATGATACTGGAATTTCTAGCTTCTGCACAAAACCTTGAAAAATTGTGTTAGTGCATATATATATATATATATATATATATATATATATATATATATATATATATATATATATATATATATAATATATTTATTTAATTTTTTTTTTTTTTTAAACAGTAAGTTATTTTATTATAATATATACCAATTCACTGGTATAACAATAGTGTTATTACTATTATTATTATTATTATTACATTAAGACAGAACTGTTATAATACAACTGTTTTAAAATAAATAATAATTTGGTTGTGGCCACATTGTACAAATTTATTGCCTTGTTTTTTATAAACTATGTCCAGCAAATTAACTATGGCCAGGAATGAATTAATATGTAATAAAACTGCAGGATTGGATAATATCTGTGTATCCATACTGTGGAAACCGAGTACGAAAACAGTTCAGCAGCACATCGTATCGGGATCGAGGGTTTTCCTTATGCCAAAAATCATCAGTATATTAAAGTAAAGATTATGTTTCTGTTGAGATATTTAGTAGATAATTCCCAGATTTTCAAATCGGGCCAAATATTATACAATCTTAACAAACCGTGCATTTCAGATGAGTCTCAGCTTCAAACAGTTGACCTGTTTCACGCATATTTTGCCAAAGGATGCAAAAACCGATTCAACAGATGCAATGTCCTTTAGTTGATTCCTGCCTTTTCCTGCAGATCAAGAGGACCACGCTGGTGGACAGTCGGACGTCGGTGACCGACGTGAAGTTTGCGCCGAAGCACATGGGCCTGATGCTGACCACCTGCTCCGCGGACGGCGTGGTGCGCATCTACGAGGCCCCCGACGTGATGAACCTCAGCCAGTGGTCTCTGCAGCACGAGATCTCCTGCAAGCTCTCCTGCTCCTGCATCTCCTGGAACCCCTCCAGGTCTGAACGCCGGCCGCACATCAATACGAAACGCGCGCTCTTGAGCGTCCTAACTCTTTGTCCCGGCCCTCAGTTCCCGAGCTCATCCTCCGATGATCGCCGTGGGCAGTGACGACGGCAGCGTCACCTACAGTGGCAAAGTGCAAATCTATGAGTACAACGAAAACACCAGGTATGGGCTTGGCTTCTCCTCGGACTCGTTACGGGTCGCGAGCGCTTCTGAAGGGTTTGTGTTGACACGCAGGAAGTACGCCAAAGCGGAGACGCTGATGACCGTGACCGAGCCGGTTCACGACATCTCCTTCGCTCCTAATCTGGGGAGATCCTTCCACGTGCTGGCCATAGCCACCAAAGACGTCCGTGTTTTCAAGCTTGTACCTTTAAGGTTAGTAGGACATCGCACTCGGTAGAAATCGAGGGGACGGTCAATATGGCTATTTCACCCAAACATAAACATTTTTATTTATTTTTTTAACGTGTATCATCATGCTGTTTAGGACTTATGTGAACAAGTCCTGGCTGAAATGCATGTGTTGTCCTATTGGCGTTGTATGTGTATTGGATCGTGCTTTTTTTCCTAGGTCTATAAACTAAATTGTATTGATTGAATTTCTATTACGATAAAATATTAAAATGCGTTTATTTTTTTTATATCTAACAATGAGGAAACTAGGTATTATTTATTTTTAATAGGTCAAAAACAGTGTGAATGTGTAAATATGAAAATAAATAAACTGTAAAAAAACAAAAAAAAACAAAAATTAAATTAAACTTTTTTTTTTATTATTTTTACTTTTTTTAAAAAAATATTTTTGCCCAACAAATAATTGTCTTTTGAAAATCCCTGTAATTTTTAAATACCGCTTTATTCGCAATGTATATCTTCACAAAAAAACGAATTAAAACTAAATATTGCAATGCCGAGCATCCTACAAGACGCGTGTTAGATTCTGTTGTAACTGGCTAAGCATAAAAAGCGTAAGCGTGACCAAAGTTCTTGTGGGGAGAAGAATTTCTTAAAGCACAGATGCTAGCATGTCTCCCTCAAACAATCTTAACCTGTGTAAGAGTTCTAGCTCTCAAGGTTTTTCCGTAGAGTCCTGTTTGTGAGACAGAGCTTTACACCTAAAGACGAATAGCTCGAAACGGTAGAGATATCAGCAGGACCTCCTGCTGGAGACCCTGCGATCGGCTTCTGTTCTAAATCTGCGGATGATTTAGTTCACACCTTTACAAACAGTTCCCGGTGACTGCATCTGGGACACAGTCACAACGTGAATGCATCTGACTAAAGATACACACAATCTTTCACACATCAGTAATACATCAGTGTGGCACAGCAGCATCTGCTTCATCATGGTGCTGAGTCTCACGTGTCTGCATGAGGGATTGCTGTCGGGGTGGTTGATGTGTGTTGTGTGTTTCTGTCAGGAGAGAGAGCGTCAGCAGCTCTGGTCCCACTAAGTTTGAGGTGCAGGTGATGGCTCAGTTCGACAGTCACAACTCTCAGGTGTGGCGCGTGAGCTGGAACATCACCAGCACTCTTCTGGCCTCCTCTGGAGACGACGGATGTGTGCGGCTCTGGAAAGGTCAGCTGTCAGCTCGGCCTGCTGCTTCCTGCTGGGCTTTTTTTTAAGTTTCTTTACTTTTTTTATTAGGGCTGTCAGTTTATGAGTTATGAAAGAATCACGCCATTTTAAAATATTTTTGTGCAGTTAACACCCGTACCCCACCTTAGAGTTCAGTTGACTGTTAACAATGCAGTTATGTGCTAAAATTTAAGAGATTGCTGCAAAAAAATTCCACAACAATCCAGTATGAGTTTTTGTCTCATTTATGCCGAGTTAAATGTGAAATGTGGTTTTATGCAACAGTGAAAAAAGTTAATATTGTTATATTTTAAGCACAACTTGTTTTTGTTTTTATATATATATATATATATATATATATATATATATATATATATATATATATATATATATATATATATATATATATATATATATATATAACAACAAAATTACTTTTAAAGCCACAGCTGAAGTGTTGTGTCTCCGAGCAGTAAAAAATTTACTGCCACCTGCTGGCAGATTTAGTTTATTATTTAAAGTATTCATAAAATAGTAATATTAATTTAAAAAATGCATTAAAGGGATAGGCCTAGTTCACTCCAAAAAATGACAATTCTGTCATAATTTGTCATGTCATGGACTTACTGTATGAGCAAAAAATACTTGAGTCGTTTCTGAGGCGATCATCATTTGTGTTCAGTAGATGGTTTTAAATGTTTGTGTAATAATAATTACTGTCGTCAAGCAATTAATCACAAATAATCACATCCAAATTAAGGGTTAATTAAAGGTTTTTGTTGGCATATACATGTGTGTGTGTGTGTGTATAAATACACACTCATGCAGAATATATTTTGAAAATATTTAAAACTATATATTTTATTATTACATTATTTATTATAATATTATATACAAATATATTTCATATACAAATAACATGATTCCTAAATATATACATGCATGTGTGTGTATTTATTTATACATAATAAATATACTCTGTAGAAACGCATAAATTATGTCAACAAAAACATTTCTTTTGGATGCAGTTAATTGTTTGACAGCACTAATAATCAAATACATTTTTTCTTTCTAAAGCTGTTAGTGCTGTCAAAAGATTAATCGCATATGTTTACCTAATATATGTCCGTAACATGTATACATTTAGTATAAATGCACACATTCATGTATATATTAAGACTAAGATGTTAAGTTTATACATTGAACATATTTATTTATAATTATATATAAACACACAAGTACATAAATATGTTGTATGTGTCTTTACATATACATTATAAAAATACACAGACAAACAAATTGACTGACAGCCCTATTTTTTTATATAATATTATGAAGGAAAGGGTCTTTGTTTCATTACAAAATATCAACTTTTGAAACAGTGCTTTATTTTATGTAGTATTTATTAGTTTACGGCTTTACGTGCCTCATATAAACGAATGCTGTTTGATCTGGCGTGCAGCTAACTACATGGATAACTGGAAGTGCACGGGGATCCTGAGAGGAGACGGCAGCCCGGTGAACGGCTCTTCTGGACACGCTGCGGCTCTGAGCGCGGCCGGCGTCCCTGGAGCCGCTCAGATGGTCGCCGGGGCCGCTTCTGCTGGCAGGTACGTCACGCTGCGCTGTGTGGAGAGGAGACGAAAGCAAAAAGCGTTTCTTAGCTAAAAATGTAACTGATCTCATAATCGCAACTTCCCAAAGCTTCAATATGATTCCCAGGAGGATTTCAATGCGGACTCTAGTTGTAACACTTTAGATTAGGGAACACTAGTCTTCACTGTTGCTTAACTAGTTTAACTAGTTGTTTGTTGGGCATATAGATGACTTGACCTTACCCAAAAACTACAAACACATTGCTTGCTGTGAATCAGAAACTAATTTTGAGGCAAAACTATTAGTTTATACTGAATTTGTTTACATTTTTTGCTTGAAATTCAAATATTAAACAATTAGCATGTATATGAATATGTGAATAACCGTATGATAGTGAATATAATTTTATATGAATCACAGATGTGTTACATTTGTAACAGTACTGGGCATAGTCACCTCCATAATAATTGTGTAGATAATACATGTGTGTAATACACATGCATTTATATATTTAAGAAGAAATATATATACGTTGTACTGTATGCGTGTTTTGTATTTACATGAATATACAAGGTACACATACATATGTGACCCTGGACCACGAAACCTCAAGTAGCCCAGGAATATTCATAGCAATAGCCAAAGATATGTTTGTATGGGTCAAAAAGATCATGGCTCATGAAGATATTTAGTAAATTTCCTACCGTGAAAAAAAAAAAGAAGCTATATTTTGAATGCAATAATTGCGTTTTAACCGTTTGACTGCACTACTTATGTGAAATGATTTACGCATCCGTCTGCGTTCGAATGTTCAGGTTTGTGGTTTATGCATAACTGTGTCTTATTTTCAACAGAAAAAAAGCTCAGCTGATGCCAGGCTAACGGCATGCCGTGCTGATTGGCTGTTTGCTGCATGCTCGGGATTGGACCAAGACCTCACTGACCCTCACCTGAACTCTCGTCTAGCTACTAATCCACCGAAGGAGCCGTGCGGCGTGTTCAGCGCCACCTGCCTGACAAAGAGCCTTTACTGTGTGCTTCTAAACCAGTTATACACTAAACCCGATTCCCATCGATACTGACCTACTTATTAATCGTCCTGACGTCATGCGGTACTACTCACGTATTTATTTTAACACAGTCGGGTCAATTTCCACGAGTTTAGTCTGCATTCGCACCGAGCATGTCGTATGTAGCAGCGTTTAAAGGAGCAGTTCACCCAAAATCGAACTATATTGTTAACATTTTTTCTTCTGTGAAACGCAAAAGATGACATTTTTTGAACTCCTCGTTTATCTGGTAAAGGGTGAACCGTGCCGTGGGTTTGAAGCCGCTAGCATGCAGTGTGGACAGCAGAGGGAGACACTATCATTCAGATCTGCTCAAAACATGCCCTTGGAATTACTAACATACTACGTTTTAATTGGTCACTCGCTGAATTAGCAGATGTCTTTTGTTACAGGAACCCAGATCGTGCTAAGAAACTATCTGGATGTTGTGCATCTTAGCGGGCAATGATGAAACCTCTGACACGGTATCTCTGTTAATAGACAAAAAGTTTCACAATTCAGGAGTTGGGTGCATAAGTAGTGGACCCTAAATCAAAAGCTGGACCCTGATCGTTATATACTGGAGATATTAAGAGCGCGTTCCCCTTGAAGGGCCACTTCAGACGGGAATTCAAAAGGAGCGCGTACAAACAGTTCTTCAAATGAACGCAACTTTTGCGAGTGTGCTTTTTATAAAATAAAGTTTGTTTTTCAGTTCTGAGTTGCGTAATGACCTCTCTGAGGTTGGTCTGAATTACGTTTGTCCTCACTCAAGGAGACCTCGGTCTGAAAGGACGGTGAAAAAGAAACGGGAAAAAAAATAAAACTTTTTGAAACGTTTCGGTGAACAACATCCCGATTGAGTCCCACTCAGACCATGACCCCAGTCAGTTTTAAAGGACAGACTAATTGTAAAAAATTGGTAAATGCATCATAGCGGTGACTGTAGGCTTAAACAGTTTTTTTTCTTTATTTAATAATAGAAATAAAGTAATAGAAGTTTAAGTTTATGAGCAACTAAAAAAATCGTCAAACTTAGCTGGTCCTTATACTGAGGTATAACTGAACTAAATAGAACTTAACTACACTTTTTTTAAATTTGGTACATTTTTGTCTTAAAGTTTTTGTAATAACAAAATCGCAGAAATCTAGTTTGAAGGCCACACGTTTTGGTAACTTTAACACTTTAGATTAGAGAAAACTCATTTCACTAACAACACGTTGCTTTTTTTCTTTCAGTTGTCCATATTTTTAGCATATAAGTATTTTAAAAAGCTCATACTGATATGCCTTATTCTGCTAGTTAATAGTGAATGTGTTTCCTTATCTGATGTGTTACCAAATTATGCTCCGCATTTTGGTTAATGAAAGTATTGAATGAATGAATCTGCTTGTATAAATTTCAGTTTGAGCTCCCAAGCTTGATCAAGGAAGGTTTCAGGCGTCTTCTTACACGTTACATGTTCACCATTATAATAACAATAAATTATGCATAATTACATGCAAGTAACCCTAAAACAAAACCTAATCCTAACCAAAGAGTAATTGCTGTAAGTAAGTCTAAAAAGAAAGTTTTTCGAGCTAAAATGATCTTTTGTGACAGGCACGCGCCGCTGATTGACATTTCATCGCGTCGAAACGGAAGGATTTCTTTAAAGGGACAGTTCACACAAAAATAACACTTCTGTCGCCTTCGTGTCATTTACAAATCTGTGAGACCTTTGTTCATCTTCAGAAGACATTTTTGATTTTATTCAACGATTAATCTTTTAATGAGGTCCATGCTACCTTTCTGCACCCTCAGAAATAAAGGTAGGAAAGCCGTCACTGTGGCGGTGCCCTTTCAAAACGTACCTTTCCGTGCCTAAACAGTCCATCTTGGTGCCATAAAGGTACACGTTAGCGCTCGAAGTGTCCCTAATAGGTACAAAAATGTACCTTTTGAAAAGTTCCAGCCCCAGTGACATCTATTTCTAAGAGTGTGACATCTATTTCTCCTCCCCACAGAGCTAACTTTGAGTCCGGTCTCTTAGCTGTCCCTCACGGTGTCGGTGGTGTTTGTGTCTGTCCGTGCAGGTACTTCTTCCCTCACCTGGACTCCCCTCGAGCCGGATCTCGCCTGGCCCACC